>NW_016107317.1:13924354-13949351 GCF_001604975.1 Cebus imitator
AAAAAAAAAAAAAAAAAAGAATAATTAAGAGGCATGGAAAGCAAGAGCTGAGAAGTATCCGCTGGGCTTACCATTAAGGAATGAAGTCTGACTTTAGGAGGACAGTTTCAGAGGGTTGGGAAGTGAAAGGGAAATAAAAGAGACAGTGACTGCAGACACTTCCTCCAATATGGACAAAAAGAGATGACAGAGAATGAAGGGGATCTGGAGTTTTCGTTTTAAATCCCTAGAGGAAGGATTTTAGTTGTGTAAGAAGGGTGGGACTGTGACTAGCCACTTTTCAAAGGGAACCTGCAGAAGGGAGGAGATTAAAAATAACAGCAGGAAAGGGTACATTATCAACGACCTCACATTTAAAAAGTAAGAAATAATTCCAGCAATAATGTGAATGGGATTTGGTTACAGATATATAAAAAGTTTTTCTCAAATCTAATATTACATTATCTCTGTGTAACTATCACTTTCTGATCAATTACTTACATATATATTTTATATATATATATATATGTATTGTGTATATATGTATTTATATGTATTTTATATAAATATGTATTTTATAAAATACATATACTTACATATATATTTATATGTATTTTATAAAATACATATAGATACATATATATGTAATTATATATATATACATATAAAATACTTCCTTCCACAAGGTCTTGAGGTAGCTAACAATAAAATAATAACGAAAATCAAAAACTCTAGAATTGCAAAATAAGTATGGAAACTGGGGTTAAGTGGAATAAGGGTAGAAAATAATAAAGCAAAGCATAATGTATAAAAAGGCTTCTATATCTGCTAGTACTGAGTTAAAATCTGCCTCTGAGCCACCTAGCAAGCAAAGTAAAGAGAGAAATACTAAACGGTACAAGGCTTTGTGTCTATAAAATAAAGACAAATAAACAAATAAATGGTCTAGAGAAGACATAGCTGCTTCTCCTTAAATCAAGACCAGAGAGGAATTTTTTCATTGTCCTTACAAAGATGACACAGTGTGGAAAAAAAGAATGCCTTCTTTACAATATGTCAACAACTGATAAAGCAACAAATTTCAAACACATGTTTCTAAAAATGTGCCCCAAAATGTCCTAAAAGGAAATGATACCAGATGGCAATTGACTCGAGTTCCAAGAATGCAAACTCTAACATCTGGTTTGATAGAGGGTCTAATTTAGAATATCTTAGAGGAAAGGAAAAGCTGCAGGCCCTGGAAGTATTCCTTCATAAATATTATTAAATAGCATTTTTCTCGAGTACCATTGTAATAAGGCTTATACAGCTGAGAATTTAAGGTTATATTTTATGGCAAGAACCTTGGTCCAACCTTGGTAATCAATCAGTGTTGAGAGGGAGCAAAAAATGTCCTAACTGGTGGGCACGACGTGGAGATTAAAAAAATCCAGGAATTGATGGTAGTTGAATGTCTTTATTTCTTTTCCTTGCCTACTTGCTCTGGCTAGGGCTTCCAGTACTATGTTGAGTAGAAGTGGGGAGAGGCATGCTTGCCTTGTTTCTAATCTTTTAATTTTTCACCGAGTATGATGTTAGCTGCAGGCTTTTCATATACAGCTTTTATTATGTTGAGATCAATTTCTTCTGTACCTCGTTTGTTGAGTTTCTGTCATAAAAGGATGGTGAATTCTGTCAAATGCTTTTCATCATGTATTGATATGACTGGGTGATTTTCATCCCTTATTCTACCAATTTGATCTATCACATTTATTGATTTGTGTATGTTGAACCATCTTTGCATCCCAAGTATCAATCCCACTGGATCATAGTGTGTGACCCTTCCAGTGTGCTGTTGAATTCAGGTTGCTAGCATTTTATTGAGGAGTTTTAAATCTATGTTCATCAATGATATTAGCCTCTAGTTTTCTCTTCTTTCAGTTTCTTTGCACAGCTCTTGTATGGGTAATACTAGCCCTGTAAAATGAGTTTAGAAGTGTTCCCTCTTCTTCAAATTTTTGGAATATTTGATAAGAAATTATATTAATTTTTCTTTAAATATTTAGTATAATTGACTAGTGAATTCATTTGGTCCTAGCCTATTTTGTGTTGAGAAGTTTTTTTAATAGTTATTCAATCCCCTTCTTTATTAGTTTGTTCAGAGTTTCTATTATTTCATGATTCAGTTTTGGTATATTGTATATTTCTAAGAATTTATTCATTTACTCCATGTTATCCAGTTTATTGATATGTAATTTTTCATAGTGGAATCTTATGATCCTTTTTATTTCTGTGGCATCAGTTGTAACATCTCTTCATTTCTAATTTTATTTGAGTCTTCTCTTTTTTTCTTATTAGTCAAGCTGAGAATTTGCAATTTTGTTTGTCCTTTAAAAAACCCAGTTCTTAGCTTCACTGATTAATTTTTATTGATTTTAAACAATCTCATTTTCTAGCTATATGAAACCTGTTATATTAATTTTAGTACATACAAATGATTGAGTTAAATGATTAGAGAATTAAGAATCATGGTTTTGTGTTTTTACAAAACATATGCTCTAGTCTTTTATTATTAACTTCAACAGAAATAAAACTACTCTCACTGCTATAAGAGTATCTGAACACTTACTCTCAATTCCTGTGCTGATCTCAACAGTGTCTTGCTGTGTCACCCAGGCTGGGGTGCAGTGGCACGATCTTAGCTCACTGAACCTTCACCTCCCAGGCTCAAGTGCTCCTTCCACCTCAGCCTCTCTAGTAACTGGGACCATAGTCACCTGCTACCATGCCCAGTTAATTTTTCATTTTTTCTTTTGTTTGTGGTGTGTTTTTTAGAAATGGGGTCTCCCTATGTTACCCAGGCTAGTCAACTGCTGGACTCAAGCAATCCACCTACCTTGGCCTCCCGAAGTGCTGGGGTTACAGGCGTGAGCCACTGCACCTAGCTTCATTGATTTTCAATTTCATTATTTTATGCTGTAATGTTTATTATTTTCTTCTTTCTGCTTAATTTGGGCTTAGTTTGTTCTTTTATTTATATTAATGGCAAACACCACAATGACTTTTGTACCAAACTAATAGTTGCTTGAGGTGTGAAGTTAGGTTGTTTACTTAGTATCTTTTATGTTAAGGTAGATAGCAACTGCTATAGACATTCTTCTTAGAACCTGTCTTGATGTTTACTAGCTATTCAATGAGATTTTCCCAACACTATACATATTAAGACTGGATTTACAAGTCAGCATATTTTTTGGCAATTTTGCATTTGGCAGATTGCTGTTGCATACAAAAGTCTAAGATTATCATTTTCCTGGAACACTTTAGAAATAATGATATTCTAGATTTGTGGATAGACTTGGTTTATATGGCATTCTGCTACTTACACACTACATTAACTGACATTTTTACATTTTTAGAGTAAGATAATTGTGTTAGGCTGTTCTTACATTGCTCTAAAGAAATACCTAGTGCTGAGTAATTTATAAAGAAAAGAGGTTTAGTTGGCTAACAGTTCTGCAGGCTGTACAAACATGGTGCTGGTATCTGCTTGGCTTCTGGGAAGGCCTCAGGGAGCTTTTATTCATAGTGGAAGGTGAAGCATGAGCAGGCACATCACATGGCTAGAGTGGGAGCAATGGTGAGTGGGAGAGATGCCATACACTTTTAAACAGTCAGATCTTATGAGAACGCACTCACTATCACTGGAACAGTAGCAAGGGGATGGCGCTAAATGATTCATTAGAAATCCAACCCCATGAACAAATCACGTCCTACGAGGCCCCACCTCAAACAGTGGGGATTACAATGCAACATGAGATTTAGAGGGGACAATATCCAAACTATATCAGTGATAACTGATAATCATAATAAAAACTTGCAGCAAGATTCATGTCAAATTATTTCTCTAAAATAGTTTAAAAGGTTTGCCATTGATGCTTTGCTTACACATTTTTTGAGCAAGCCTAAATAATTAGCATAATTTGATTTTTGTTTTGTGAAACACTAAATTATTTTATTGTTTAAGCCAGTTAGTTTCAATTAGATATGTAGTCACTTGAAGCTGAAATTATCCTAACTGATGCAGCAGACATATTTAGCAAAGCCAGTATTTTCTTGATTGACTTGGGATAGGTTTGTGTTTGAGAACATATTTGTTTATTGTTTTATTACCAACTTGTACCTAAATATGCTTTAGTTTGCAAAACTGTAATGGGAAATAATTTATGTTTAATTACATTTTAACTAGTCATTCTCTTGCCATGAAAATCCATGAAACTGGCATTAATCCAAAATAGTGTTGATATGAATCCAGGAACACAGCAAGAGTATTTGATGAAATTGTCTGAAATACAGGACTACTGTTTAATTCAGGGCTCAGCATTGAGACTATTGAATTTGATTTCTTGCTCTCTAGTGTGGGAATTAAAACAAATGGCAGTTTAGGTTTCTCCTAGTTGACTGTAAAACCACTGTGACAAACATCTGCATAAAGAGTTAAAAGTTTAATGAATCATTTTTGTTTTATCTAAAAAAGCCAAAATTCTAAATATCAAAAGCATCAATATGTTCAATAATCTGTAATCAAACATTCAGATCATGGTTGATTTGTTCAGTGTTCATCCAGATGTTTTGTGTCACCCTGAGCGGGACTACCACCTACTGAACATCCTCTTACCGAGAAGTAAAGTCTATGAGTATAAGATGTTGGTATGTGTCCATTATTGTTTTTTCAATACAAGGAAAATATAACTCACTAAGAGCCATAAGAGGTTAACTGTTAGCATTATTTTAATGAGCTTGTTTCAAAATATTTCCAGGTCAATGTTCTAGCAACCAAAAATCACATGTGTCTACTTATTTTCAAATATGGCATAAATGCATCATAAGCATAATGATTATAATATTAAGCCCCCTGATTTATAGGAATTAAAATAGAAGGAATCAAAAGGAGACAATAATAATCACCTGATTACAAACTAACTTTGGGTTCAGTTAGGGAACTAGAGCTGTTACAAATGTTCAGAATAAAGTGGTATAAATAATATAGCAGTTACAGATTTTGTGAATACGGGAAGGGATAGGCAACAAACACCTGAAAGGCTCCAGACAGAACATCAGAGAAGCGATTACTTGTGACTTGAGCCCATGGCATTACAGGAGCTGGCCAAGCCACAGTCACTGAGAAAGTCAAGAAGCTACCACATCTGAAGGCCATGCCTGTGGAGGAAGAGCTTATGGAGAGATCTGTGTTGCTAGCATGCCTGACAGTAGCAGTTGGGAAGTGGGGCTCATGGAGAGGTCTACAGAGCCACTACATCTGGCTACCATGTCCTTCCAAGAATAGTGGCTTATGTTTTACTTCAAACTTCCAAATTTCTCAGTAGTTCTCATTGACAAACTTTATGCCACCCATGAAGGAAAATTCAGAGAAATGTAGTTACCAGCCTTAGAACAATTGGTGGTTGAGTCAAGTCAACATCCACAAATATCCCTTTACTCATATTTGAATTTCAAATAAAGGTAGTAATATTATGTTTTCACCTAATATGTTGCAATTATCCTTTATTCAACTGAAGATTCACTGACTTCCACAAAAGATGAAACGTGAAGTCGCGTTATCATTTTATGCATCTCGGGGTGAGGCTTATTTATTCTCTAGATGATTCAGTCTCTACATTTGATATCATATAGTCAAATATTGAGATACAAGTCTAATGATTATTAAGACATAATAGTTTATATTTTTTGGGAATTGAGCAGAGAAAAATATACATAAATATATTCAAAGCCAAACAGGAGAAAAATACATTTACATGACTTTTACTGTCCCTGTTCATGAAACAACTCACATGGGTTAGATGGTATTTATAATATCCTTCTTCTATTATTATTGTAAATTATTTTGAAACTTAGCAAGTACTTCAGCCAGTCCTACTTCTTTGTCTGATATGGTAACCACATCTTTAGTCCTGAAGGGTTTGTGTTATTAGCAATTCTACTACTATTTTGCTGTACCATAGAACATGAGAAAACTGAGAGAAGCCCATCAAGAGAATCTTCCAGATTCCTAGCATGTTCATCCCTGGTGCCACTGTGTCCAACCAATACAATGTTCTCGTGATAATCAGGATTAATCTCCTCAGCCAAAGCATAACTATTTCTTGACACACTGTTTCAGTGTCATGCGGAGCCCTGAGGAAGCAGGTGGCTCCTGGTTACTCCTTCCTTCTCTCCATCTCAACTTGTGGTTCAATGGAACCATTGCTGTGTCCCCTGGTGGGAACATTCCTCCCTTATGATCTGCAATCTCCAAACAAATGGAACTGGAAGAACAGGAAATGTGTTTTGACAGTGGGTTCTAGAGATAAATAGAGAAAGGTATTTCACTATTTTTCCTCCATTTTCCCCTCCATTTTGTCTTCTGGTTATTGACACTTCACTCTAGCAATGCCTCCAACCTCAGTAGTGAGAGTCAGTTTGCATGAGTGAAGCCCTAATAGCCTAAGTGTCCTAGTGCAACACTTTGATTGTTTCAGCTTAGTTTACCCACTACCTGTGTACTGCATTGACTCTGTGTCATGCCCTAAGCAACAAATGACATGTTTTCTGTTGGCCCTCCTGCTCCACCACCCTTTATCTTACTTTTAGTCTTAAATGTTAGAATAGGAAACTAACCAAGTCAACAGCAACAAGCAAAAAAATATTGATTATTATCCCCAAATTCCTTAAATTATTCTCCTGTGGTCTAGCTTAAAGAAACAAATACTGTCTTTAGAGGGAATCTTTCTAAAATAACAATATCAATGCATCACTTTATCTATAATCATAATCTGAACATACTTAATTACCAAGAACCAGTTAAGTGAAAAATTCATGTAAATGAGTTTCAGGTGAGAGCAGTGAATATGAAGAAAAGAGAACAAAGGTCAAAGGATTACTCAGTGTAGAGAAAAGAAAGCTATGAAATGACAATAGTCTTTCAATACCTCTCCCATTCTCATCGAGAGTTATTAATGGGAAAAATTTAGGTTAGCTTAGGTAAAAACTTCCTAAGTAAAAACATCAAAGAGGCTGGAATGGATTATTAAAGAGAAACTTAATGAAACTAGTCTGCAGTTTCCAAGCAGTGGTCTGTGTTCAGACAGCAATGAACTCTGTGATCCAAAAGGTCCTTATAATTTCTGGCTCTTTCATATTGTATCTTATTCACAGAGAGGAAATATGGTCCCAAATGCCTGGAAATACAATATAAATGTATGGCAGAGCAAAGTGAAATCATTATCTTATGCCCATTCTAGGGGTGGGAGGAGGGTGTGGGGAGGAAGAATTCTGGCAGGTTTATGTCTTGCAAAGCACTTTCTCCCATGCAGCCTTCTCTTAGGCTGCCCTATGAGATAAATATCTTTGACTTCACATTGCAGAAGTATCTATTTAAGGTCACACAACCAAAAGAGAAAGAAGAGGGTGCATGGAATATGTATTGATATCCAAGAAAAAAACCTATTATGGTCTCTATAAATAAAAGGTCTCATGAATAAAGTTCATTCTATATACTTTAATCAATGTTCATGTAATCTGACAAACACCATTACAAGCATAAATCTTAAATACGGACATTTGTGATTAATAGAAACATCTCCAGCTTCTCAGACCTCATGATGAGTAGCAAAATGGCAACTGCCAGCAGGATGGTTCAGACACTAAGTCACATACTCCATTAATAAAGTTCCCAGACAGAGAGATACCAATCTAAATCCAATGCATCAGAAGCTTTGAGATCAGGAGGACTATTATCTCACTCCTCTTCAATTTCACAGATTCTAAGGAAAGCAAATCACCAGCTTTGCTTATATATCAGGGTCTGCCAAACACTACAGTAATAAGAAAAACACTACCTCAGAAGAGTGTCTCAAAAAGAAATCAAATTTATCCAATGTGGACTGCTGTTTGTCATAAGACAAAAGAATTGTCTTTATAATAAGAGACTTCCAAATGACAAATAAGAAATTGTACATTAAAACACATTAATACTCTGCAAAACAATATAAAAAATTTATATTTTTTTACATTAGAACACTGTAAATCCTAATTTAGGAATTTTTGTCAGCTTCTCCACAGGTTTACTTGTTTATATACTTTATACTTATTAAAGGATACATTAAAAACAAACAAAAAAAAACTGTCTCCAAAATTGATTGCTACAGCATCATTATCTCAAATTTGTCAGCAATAGATACTGACAAATAGATACAATGTCAGCATTAAGATACTGAAAAAGAGTTTCTGCTTTGGAGTTTGTTAGACATTTTCAATCCTCTGACAGGTAAGAGCTGCATTACTTTTAAACACTTACTTAACCTCTCTGAGCCATTGTTTCTCCCTCTGCAAAAGCAGAGAAAATAATATACACCCTGAAGAGATGTTTTGAACAGAAATTTCCCAACATAGTGCATTTTCCTTCCTTTCCCTGTCTGCATTTATTTGTCCATTCTATACCTAAATTGGTCTGATCAGCTTTTATTAAGATAAAATGGAACTCAACAAATCTAATGCACTAGCATTAGATTTACAAGATAATCGCAAATTGTAGGACAAATGTAAATAGAAATGATACAATCAGATCCTGTGAACAACAGGGTTATACATTCAGTCACGGGGTGTTCAACAAAATGTTCCTGAATTACTGACTGCTTTGAATTTACTGGGAGAATCTGGGAAACTAAGGGCATAATGCTACTAAAATGGCCTTTCCAACAGAAATACAATGTGAGCTATGTGTAACTTTAAGTTGTTTAGTAGCCACAAGCAAAAAAGTAAAAATAGCAAAATTGATTTTAATAATATTTTAACCTACTATATCCAAAATATTATCATTTCAAAATGTAATCAACATAACAAATATTAATGAGATTTTTTTTTCAATACTAAGCCTTCAAAATCTGGTATGTATTTTACATCTACAGCACATCTCAATGCTAGTCCCATTTCAAGTACTCAGCAGTCACTTTGGCTTGTGGCTTCCACCCTGAACAGTGCAACGCCAGATGACAGAGTTCTGGGCAGAGATGAACATACAAAACAGAAGCCATGGGAAGGAAGCCAACTCATTGCTCTGTAGGTAATGACAGGTTGCTAAAAGTTACTCTAGCCCAGACCTCACTTAAATCTTAGGTCTGTCCTGAGCTCCTGGACCAGAGACCAAATGCCTTTTGGGCAGCCTCTGACCTCCTCATGAGCTTCTTTGTGAATTTTTAGAGGTTTTGGTCATTGACCTGTGAAGCCAGCAAACAAAAAATTAGTCTTGGGGCCCATGGGATATATTTCCAAACTCCCAAAGCTCTCGGGGGAACAAAGGGACTTAAGGACTATCTTCAGAGCTGCACAAACATTTTGTGGTCCAGCTGTGGGGCCTTACGCCTTGAGTCTTCTGGGAATCCTCAGGTCAGTGACATAGCCTGGCTTTGAAAAAAGAGGCGTTTGGGGCAGTTTATTGTCTTTCATTTGTTTGCAAAAATCAATGAAGCCTCATTAAGGAAAGGAAGGGGTTGGTCTTTCCTCTGGTTCATTTTATCTTTGTTGCTGTTTGAACAGGTGCAAAGGCCAGAAATATCTGGCGTATTTATAACATTTTTGGTCGAAACAAATCATTACAAATTTGGTCAACAAACTTTTTAAACTAACCCCTTAAAAAAAAAGACAAGCTTTAATTTTTGGACAGTTAAAAATCATACATTTCACACTTTTTTTTCTCACCTATAAAAGGTTTTAAAGTATCTGACACCTGACATTCCCACTGCTGGTACCCCAACTTAACCTCTCACTTGGACCCTTCCTGCCTAAGGCTCCAAATCTCTTTGAACTCCCACTTGACTGCCCTCTTTTAGGCATCCCCATCAGCCCCCAGTTTTCAGTCCACACCATCACAACCTTCCTAAAGCACACCTCCGATCGTGTCATTTCTATTACTAAGAATTATTAATTTTAGGTGCTATGTTCCAGGCATGTGCACTTTACTCTGTGAAATCCTTACAGAGGATTTCTCTTGGAAATAGTAACTCTTATCATATTCATTTTATTGTTGAAAAACTGAGGGTTAGGTAAAGCCCGGGAGCAAACAATTTATAAACGGCCAAACTGAAATTTGAATCCCGGCAAACTGAGTCGCACTGCATGAACAAGAAGCTATTTCAAAAATACTCAGTGGCTATTTCACTATGCATATCAAAACATTACGTTTCTCACCTTAAATATATGTGATAAAAAAATAAGAGCATTTAGAAACTTGTATAACATTTTAAGTGAGTACTTTTATGACTGAATTTACCTGGGACTTGTAAAAAAAATTACTCAGTGCCATCCCATTCTTTCACAAATCCAGTCCAAACATTTTTATCAATTATCCCCACCATTTTCACAAATCGATGCTCTTATTTCACACCATTTCCACTGGCTAAAATGCTAAATCTCTGCCATTTCAATGATTTTTAAGGCCCATTTATTATTCATTTTGATCTTTTTAACCCCCCTGGGAGGTATACCTCACAGGAATCATTAGCTTCGATTTCGGACACAAAGGAGGAAACAAGACCAGAGAGCATAATTGCCCTGCCCAGGGTCAAACAGCTAGTGATGGTGGATCTCCAGGGTCCAGGCTAGTTTATGTTCACTACTCAATGTCCCACTACCCCTTCCATCTCTGGCCCTCAAGTGGTTTCACATCCAAATATGAAGATAAGTACGTCTGTAAAACCTGTGCCACAGGGCACAGTTTGAATGCCAGAGGCTGAGGTTGCAGTGACCCAAGACTGTGCCACTGCATTCCAGGCCTGGCAACAGAGTGAGACTGTGTCTCAAAACCCAAAAAAACAAACAAACAAAAAATCAAATATTCCTTGGAAAATTCCTTTTGCTTTGCATATGCTTCCAGAAAAATAATTACAATATTTTAGAAAAGGGTGAAACAAGCACAGAGAAAATCACTTTTATCAGTTAAAATATAGAACACTAATTAATTATTGATCATTACATTCTTCTTATTACAAACATTGGAGTTATTGCCATCTGACCATCTATATCTAAACCTAACGCTGCCCATCCTATGCAATTTGGGTTTCTTATTTTAAGCAAAATGCACCTCAAGTTGTGATTGCTGTTTGTTTTCCTTATGTCTGCACTAACATTTATAAAAGATAAAATTTGGACCTAAGATTTTGACTTCAGCTATGGCAAAGACTAACTCACTAGGAGAGATTATCTTTTTTGTATCTTCTCACTTATCAAATTGCAAAAGTTAATTTATCATTATGACAAAATCCTGCTATACAGTCTACCTTCAACTAAGTAACCAGGGAGGTTTTTATAAATATCAGAGAATTTAGCTTCACCAGTGATCAATTTGTGGGGCAGTCAGCATGTTCTAGGAGTGTTCTTTTAGCCTAACAGAGAACATGTGTCCCTGGTCATTTCTCCATTCCCTTCAAGAAGGGCACAAAATATTAAAATAAAATATAATTATGCAACTACGTATTGCTTGTATATTCTTCTTGCACTCATAGGACTTTGTATGATTGGGAAGAAGGCAGGATACAAAGGAAAAAGTGACCTGCTAAAGGAGCTTAAGTGAAGACCCACCCCAGACTTTCCAGAAAGAGCCAGAAAAAAACTTTGGGCCTAATTCAAAGCACAAAAATCCCACATCGAATCCCTTCCTGGGAAATGGGTTGATTAGGTGACAGCTGTGCCTTAGATTTATAGAGCTCATTTTTTTCACAAAGTATTTAAATTTTTTGTACAGATTTCAAATGTATACGTATAAAGTAAATATTTATATAATGAAAGTATGAAATAAAGTTAACTTTTGACTGGTTTTAATATTTTCTAGAAGTTCACACATTTTACCTGGAGTCAACCTGTCAGACAGCAGCCAAGTCTATAGATAGGAAATTGGCAACAGAGTGTATACATGTTCCCTTTTAAGGGGCAATTAATGCAAATTTGTACCTGAAGCCTAGATTTCATGTATCTTTGTCCTTTGGATTCTTTTAACCAGATCTTTCAGCTTTCCATGGCTTATTCTATCCTGTTCATATTGAGATTTCACAACAAGTTAAAAGCCACTAGTATGTGTGTGTGTGTATATATGTGTGTGTGTGTGTGTGTGTGTGTATATATATATATACATACGCTTGTGTGTGTATATATATACACACACAGATACATATATGTGTATATACACACACACACACACACACACACACACACACACATATATAGTCATTGTCAAATACATATATAGTCATTTAAAAATCAAATATTCCTTGGCTGGGTGCAATGGCTCAGGCCTGTAATCCCAGCCTCTATTTATTACTACCATTATTTAGATATTTAATTTATAGACATACACTTAATATCTGTACAAAAAATTAAACACTTTGGAAAAAAATGAGTTCTATAAATCAGTTGATTACCTCTTTGAAAAAAATTTAAAGATAAAAGGAGCCCAAGTCACAGTCTACATTATTTCTGCTCATTACACATTCCTAAAAAAAAGAATGAGAGAGAATATTAGTGTATTCTACATTATCTTGATTTCACCAGTTCATTTTATAGGATTATTTTCTTGGTTATCATTCTAATAAGTGGGTATATGCAATCAACAAGAGACAATTTTAAAAGAAAAGTAGAAACAGTATAAAAACTAGAATACAATTTTTATGATTATTCATTGCATGTTATTTTCTAAGCATTGCCATTCTAAATAACAAAGCTATTGGGAAGAATTCCACAGCTTAAAATTTCATTTTGGAGCTCAATATTTTTCTTTAAAAAAAATTATAATGGTGTGCAGAATCAAGTAATAAGAAAACTATGCTGATGGTTTTAGTATTCAGCCCTTCTGATTACATTTGCATATACCCAGGCATTTTTAGAAAAAAAGTAAAAGAAAAATACAGCCCTAGTATTACCAGAAAAAATTAAATGCCATTGTCCCAAATAAGCTGTCTGTTCCTAGAAGAGTCTTCTTGGTGATGGTAGACATCTAAATGCAAAATTGCAAATTGAGCAGGGATTCTGAACAGCAGAAATAATTTAATCACATTTAATGACAGTATTTTGAAAAGTTAATTTTTCCCTCTTAATATATAAAGAGCTCCAGATAAGCAATAATGAATAATAAACATAGAGATAAAAAAATACTGAACAGATTTAGAAAAATCAACACAATTTAAAATGGCTGATAAATATGTTGATAGCTTTTCATTCCCACTAGCAATCTCATGGACAATAAGAGAACATGAGCCCATCTGCACAGCCTAATTCTTCTAATTACTTAGTGATAAACAGAAAATCATTGACATGACGCAGATGAATAAATTCTGTGACACAAGTTCGGGGGAGAAAATAGGTTTATGTAGGAATAAAGAAACTGAAAATAGATTGCCTGTTCTCTCATTGAAAAATCAGGGGACACTCCATCTAAGACAGAAGAAGGATTCTTCTCTGCAACCTCACCAGCATCTATTTTTTTTTTTGACTTTTTAGTAATAGCCATTCTGACTGGTGTAAGATGATATCTCATTGTGGTTTCAGTTTGCATTTCTCTAATGATTAGTAATGTTGGGAATTTTTTATATTTTTGTGAGTTGCATATATCTCCTTTTGAGAAGTATTTGTTCATGTTCTTTGCCCAATTTTTAATGGGGTTGAGTTTTGCCTGTTAATTTAAGTTTCTTATAAATTCTGAATATTAAGCCTTGGTTGGTTGCATAGTTTGCAAATATATTCTTCCATCCTGTAAGTTGTCTGTTCACCCTGTTGATAGTTTCTTCTGCTGTGCAGAAGTTCTTTATTTTAATTAGATCCCACTTCTCAATATTTGGTTTTATTGCAACTGCTTTTAGAGTCCTCATCATGAAATCTTTGTCAGGATCTATGTTCAGAATAGTATTTCCTATTGGCACCAGCTCTTCTTTATACATGTGGTTTAATTTGGCTATAAATCTATCTGGTTCAGTACTTTTTCTGGTTGATAGGTTTTTTATTACTGATTCAATATGGGGACTCGTTATTGGTTGGTTTAGGATTTCAGTTTCTTCCTGGTTCAATCTAGGGAGGCTGTATATTTCTAGGATTTTATCCAATGTATCCATTTCTTCTGGGTGTTCTAGTTTGCATGCATAGAAGTGCTCATAATAGTCTCTGTGGCCTTTTTTGTATTTCTGTGAGGTTGGTGATAATTTCCCCTTTGTCATTTATGGTTGTGTTTATTTTAATATTTTCTCTTTTTTTATTAGCGTAGCTAGTGTAGTTTCTAACCACAAGAAATAGTGGAAATTATAAATAAAAATTTGAACCAATAATAAAAATGTTTATCACAACTACAGAAAAGACAATTATTGATTCAAGTAAGAAGTAAAAATAAAATAGTATTCTACTTAAACAACAATTAAAATACAAATGCAATCTTTTATCTCAAAAGAGAGAAAGAAGAAATAAAATAAGCGTTAACTCAAGCTGTTAGAATCAACAATCCTAAGGAAAACAGATAGAAATAAATGACTGTGTAAAATAGATATGACTACACTGAAATAAGTAAACATGGAAAAACTAAGTAAAATAAATATTTTCAAATAAATTATTAGCAAGCCTCTGAGGAAAATATGTGGAAAAAAGCAATATAAAGAACAAATAAATAAAATTTAAATAAATATAAATAAGCTAAAGCATACAGCAACTAAAATATTAAACAAATGAACAACCTCTATAAATGCATTTAATAAAATTTAAAACAGTCTGTGATTTTTGAGAAAATAAAATTCACAAAGAAAAAAAAAAACATCATGACTCCATGGCTGGGTAGTTTTAAGAATAAAATTATCTAAAACTGTGAGAGAAGATATAAATTCTATGCTACATAAATGTTTTGTGGAAACATAGATGAAATGATTTCCACTAATTTTACCAAGCAAATATTTTTGTTAAATTAAATCTAACAAAAAAACACCAAATAATAGTATAAGTCAATAGCAGTTGTTAATAGAGAAGTAAATATCCTCAACAAAATTTTCAGTATAATGTTAAAAGTGTAATCTGTCGTGACTAAGAAATATTTTAGACATTCAAGAGATTGAAAATCAGGGTATATGATAGGATACGCTATATGAGTAGGTTTAATTTTTTTAAATAAGTTCATTTCAAAAGATTTATGAAAAAGATTTGGCATTTAGAAAAACTATTTTAATGAATGTCTCCAAATCTATCTATAATTCAAAATTTTTAAAGAAATTAAAATAGATTAACATTGTCTCAAGTAATAGGCAACTTTTAAATCAAACCAGTAATCAATAAAATGTTAACAGCAAACATTTAGAGCCATTGATATGGTTTGACTCTGTTGCCACCGAAATCACATCTTGCAGCTCCCATAATTCCCACGTGTTGTGGGAGGGACCCAGAGGGAGATGACTAAACTAAGGGGGCAGGTCTTTCCTGTGCCGTTCTCATAGTGAGTAAGTCTCACAACATCTGATGACTTTAAAAATGGGAGTTTGCCTGCACAAGCTCTTTCTTTGCCTGCCACCATCCACTTAAGATGTCACTTGCTGCTCCCTGCCTTCCACCATGCTTGTGCCCCAGCCACGTGGAACTGTGAATTCTCCATTAAGCCTCTTTCCTTTGTAAATTTCCCACAGCATTAAAACAGACTAATACAGTCATTTTATTTAAATCACAAAGTAATGCTGACTACTATTGTTGTTTCTAACATAAAAGTTTTGAAAAAAAGAGAAATCATTAGAAGCAACTTTTAAAATTAATTTTGTGAAGTGGGGCTGTGATATTATGAAATACATATTTGGTCTTTGTCCAGTCTCCAGGCATCCAACTCCTAAAATATTTGGAATCCTTAAAGTGATGTGTCTTTTTGTATGCTAATGAGTTGCCTAGAAGATGGCAGAATCTAAGCAGCTTCAGGATGGGGGCTAAACTTTCAGTCACACCCCCAACCTCCAAGGAAGGAAGAGGACCTGAAGTATGGATTGATCACTAATGGTCAATGATTAATCAAATCATGTCTCTGTAATAAGGCTTCCATAAAAGACCAAAAAGAATGGGTTCAGAGAGCTTCTGGACAGAGCGTGTGGGGGTTCCTGGAGGGTGGTGCACTCCATCTCCATGGGGACAGCTCTTGCACTTAGGATACTTCCGTACCTCATCTCATGCATCTTTTCATCCGTATCCTATTGTAATCAACCAGTAACCATAAATAAGTCTTTCTCTTAGTTCTGTAAGCTGCACTCTAGTAAATTCACCAAACCCAAGGAGAAGGTTATGGAAACCCCAGTTTATAGCAGGTCAGTCAGAAGCACAGGTAAAACAACCTGGGGCCTGTGACTGGTTCTGGAAGTGGAGGGAAATCTTGTGGGACTGAGTCCTCAACCAATGGAATCTGATGCTATCTGCAGGTAGATAGTGTCAGAATTGAATTAGACGACACCGAGCTGGTGTCCGCTACAGAACTGATGTTTTCCTTGGTGGTGGGGAGAAACTCCCACACATTAGTCACAGAGTCTTCTGTGCTGATTGTTGTTGAATGAGAGAATAGAAAAAAACTGACATTTTTTTAACTCAGAGTCAACTCAAAATAAATACATAAATTTTATAGTATTTTTATAGAACTGAAGTAAAGATTTAACACAGAATGGAAAAAGAAACTATGTTAATGGGATGCATAAAAAATAAATAGCAAAAATTCAGGAATAATATTAACAGGCATAAAACCCAGAAGACTTTTTGTGTTCTGGAAGGAATGACAAAATTTTTAAGTATGGCAACTCTCCCACCTCCCATAAATACACAGATTTAATCCAGTTCAAAATTAAAGGGAGCTTTACAAAAACTCTGTAAAATAAGCACAAACTTTATCAGAAGTCCTAAACATATTATAAAGTTTAAATGTATTAAATACTGACTATTGGTACAAAAATGTCTATGCATAGTGGAACATAATAGATTCCCCAACAATAAATTCCAACATATTTGATAATTGAAAATATGATTAATGAAAGATTAAAAATCAATGGATAAGAGAAAGAATATTCTAGAAATGGTTTGGGTTCATTTGAGTAGAAATTTTGGGGAAAAAATACAGATTCTTACTTCATATACCAGCATAAACCTCATATATGTTAAACAGTTATATGTAAAAAAATACTAAACATAAAATCTTAAAAGATAAAATAGAAGCTCATCTTATTAAACTTTTGAGGGGAGTAATGAGGGAAGGGCAGACAGGTAATGAGAAGTAAATAATTTTAAGCTAAAACTTAATAAATTACAAATAAAAATAAAAATAGTTTTAATTACATAAAGTTTTTAAATCTATGGGTAAAACATTGAAAATAAATATCCAAAACAGAAACATATTTACAACAAAATGAGAGTTAAATTCCTTATTAAATAAAGAGCTATAAAACAGATAAGAGAAGTAAAAAGTATCAAATACATGAATGATTAAAGGACATGATAAGAAATTCACAGAAAAAAATACAATTAATATGCTGCCATTTCTGAAAATATTCAGCTTTTCTAGGAATCAAAGAAAATGATTTGATAATTGATCTGCAAAATTAGGGAGAAACAGAAATGTATAAGCACAGCCTGGCAAGGATGGATGAAATAGAGACCCTCACACATAGCCTGCTGCAGTATAAATTTATACATGTTTGGAAAGAAATCTGAGGAAATGTTATTCCCTTTTACCTGGTAATTTCACTTCTAGATATAAATTTAAGGAAAGCATTCTAAGTAGAGACGAGGTTTTAGGCACAAAGAGTTTTTCTCAGGCTCTTATTGGTTGGTTGGTTTGTTTTCCTAGATGCAAATCAGATTCATTTTTTAATTTTTCATATTGACAATGGAAACAACTTAGAAGTGTAACCCAAGAACATTAATTATTTTCTGGTATACATACTCAATGACATATTATGCAAAATAGACTATAATATTGTTAAATGAAAAAAAAAAAGATGTAAATTATATGCATAATAGACTAAGTGTTCAAATTAAAGTTTCACATGAATAAAAGAACTAAAAGGAAATATATTAAAATCCTAATGGCAGTGGTGATTGGTTGACAAAACTCTATGTGCTATGGAGTTTTTCCTAATTTTCTCTATTGTCAAATTTTTCTTTAGTGAATATGAATAATTTTTATTTTTGATAAAACAGCAACAAAAACACTAAACAAAGATGACTAATTTGCATCAGCTACTAGGTCAGCAGTTTTCTGAGCCCTGGAAGGGGAAGAAGCTCTTCTGGAGAGAGTGGGGTCAAGCACCTCCCTTTTCCCCAACATAGCCTCTCTTCTGAGAGTCAAGCACAGCTCTGATACAGGGGTGGGCTGGGAAGGAAGAATTCGGAACAGCTGGAGCAGATTCAGAACCATGACATGCATTCCCCTTCAAAGGCAGCTCAGAGGCTGGCAAGGTGAGTGAGAGCTCAGAGGCAAGTCAGAGCTTACAAATGGGTGGATTAAGCTAAAAATGAGCAGGAGGCATCCTGAGGGCACCACTCGTGCTCAGAGTGAGTACAGAGAGCAATGCAGCATTTGACACCTGCAGACTAACCAGCAGCTGCATATAAGCTGCGGGAGGAAGTTAAAAGCCGTACTGAGTGGTTGTGTTCATGCATGGAAAAGCCAAGGAAATAAGGAAGTGATTAGAAGAGCTCATTTCAAATTGGTAATGAAGTATATCATTTATAACTAAGCCTCTCTTAGTTTCATCATTTGTTCTAAATTTTGAGTATTGTCAGGTAGAGGTGATGTTTTCCAACAATTATGCTTTAATTTTACATAATGCAATTTTTTTGGAAAAAAAAAAAGAAATATATAAGAAGGAAACTAGAAAAATCTGACCCTGGATTGGGTTTGCTTAGCCAAATGGCTTAAATATTACAAGCCTTGGTTTTCCTGTTTATGGGGATTCAGTAGTTAATTGAGCCTCTCTATTCCAGGCACTGTACTCGGCACCAGAGATTAATGGTGAGTAAGACAGACAAGCTTCTCGCCCTTCAGAGGACCAGCAGGAAAGCAGAGAACTGAAGACAGTGGGATGAGTGCCATGGAAGGGGATAAAGGAGGGTTGGGGTTATAGAGGCTTCACAGTAGTGACATCTCATCCAAGATCAGAGAACACATGGCCTCCTTGAAAGACAAGGGGTGGGCTTTCCATTTGGCTCGACAGAAAGAGGCATGTCATGCTAAGCCTTTTCAGACAAGGTGTGGGAAGATATTGCAGGTTTCAAGCACAAGGGTCACACAAGCAAATGTTCATTTCTGAAAGATCACGCCTGGGTATATGAAGAAAGAACATGAGAGAGGAGGCTGCACTGTACACTCTCGCAGAAAGACAGGGGAGCAAGAACAGCACACGGGCCTATAGATTTGTGTGCAAGAATGAAAACAGAGACAGAACTTGGGTTATGAGCAGAAGAAGGATGTCACCCAGGTTTCTGATCTTATTAACTGGGAGGAAGTTGGTGCTATAATCTGGGACACAGATAAGAAAGGAGGAGCAGACCTGAGAGAGAAAATATTGATTCCAGTTTTGAACACATTGATTTTGAGGGACTGTGAGGCATTTAACTTGTGACGTCTTCCCCTTCTCCCCAAATTTAACTTGTGGAGTTGATGAGAAGTCTGAAGCTCCAGAGGGAGAGCTGGTTTTAGGACAGTTTTAGAAAACCTTACAGTAGTAAATAGCTGTGTGTGAATGAAGCCGTCCAGAAAGAGTACTCAGAGGGAGAAATGAGTCATGGCAGAATTCTGACAAATCCCAATACTGAAGGTGGAATACAAGAAGAGGAGCTTGAACAATCCCTAAGACAGAGTGGCCATAAGGGTAGAAATAAAATTTTATGGCTGCAAAGTCACAGAGGTGAGGGAGGAAGTAGTAAAGGGTGCCCAATGCCATGGAACATAAAATAACACAAAGGCCAAGAGGTATCCGCTAGAATCAGCCATGAGGTGTTATTAGTAAACTTGGCCAAAGAATTAATGTGGCATGATGAGGACAGAACCCAGATTGCAGTGGCTGAGGAGTGAATGTCATGTGATAAACAAGAAACAGCAAATGGGGACAATTCCACAATTCCTTTAACAAAATTCAACCATGAAATGGAGATGACGGGGAAAGAGATTGAGAAATTGTATTTATTTCCTAGAACGGCCATAGTAAATTACCACAAAGTAGACAGCTTAAAACATTTATTGCATCCCAGTTCTGGGAGGCTAGAAGTCTGAAATCAAGATGTTGGCAAGGCCAGCATCCCGCTGAGATTCTAGGGAAGACTCCTTCCCTGCCTTCTCCTAGCATCTGGGGCCTCCTGGCAGTCCTTGGTGTTCCTTGGTTTGTAGCTGAGCCACACAGTCTCTGCCTCCTCCTTCATAGGACCTTCTTCCCTCATGTCTGTGTCTCTGTGTCTGCCTATTCCTCATCTTTCTTATAAACACACCTGTCACTGGGTTTAGGGCCTGCCCTAATCCAGTATGATTTCATTTTAACCTAACATCTGCAAAGACCTTTTTTCCAAATGAGGTCACATTCTGAGATTCTGGTAGATATGGATTTTGGCACTATTCAACCCAGTACAGAAATATATGGACAAAGTGATTTTTGTTTGTTTCAGTGCTTGCTTGTTTTATTTAATAATGTTACATGTAGAAAATTAAATCACTGGGTCCTTTGTGATACATACATAATGCCAATTTGAAAAACCTACGTTTCCTAGAGATAACAATTATTTGATAGGAAGTTCTCCCAAAATCTAATGAGATGTTATACCAAATCTGAGATTCATGAAAGAAATGGCCCCTATAAATGGTAACGCTATAGTAACTTAGCATCATTTCTTGTGGCTTTCAATACATAACTGTTTTAACTCTTTTGAAATTACACAAATGTAGACAAGACTTGTGGGATAGAAGAGAATGAGATTTTGTACCTTATTCAATTTCAGATTTTCTCTAGGGTAGCATGATTTTAAAATAATCCATTTCCATAAGGGGCAATTTAGGCCTTTTGTTTACAACTTGCCAAAGGGTAAAAAAATCTAGCTTATACAGTGTTTAAATAAATTGGCCAGTTGGGGAGGGTATCATGTAGTTACAATTTGTTATCGTTTTATTGGGATTAAAATAATTAACTTATATACCTCATTTCCTCATGGCATGACTAAAATAAAATAAACAGAACAAAAACAGATCCCCTACCTTGAAAAAGAAAACAGACAAAACGTCAAGACCAGCTACACCAGAGGTATTTGAAATACTGGAGTCCATTCTCTCTTCACTGAGGTTTTATTACAAGAATTAAAATTCTGAATATTAAACCCACATTGGAAATAGCTATTAAAATAAGCAGGAAACGCAGAAAAGATAGTTCTCTTATACCATATTTTCATTTCTAGTCTCATCCTGTATAGCTTTAACTAAAATGCAGCAATCTAAAAATGCATACATGTTACACTGGTGCCAGTGGAATAACCATAATTTTTATTTACCTTTCATTTCTTCCTGAAGGCAAAAATCCGAAAGGAAACACCTGCAGATTTTGCCTTCTAGTCTTGACTTTTCTAGCAATATGACCCACAGACTAGAGTTTGGACACTGTTTCATTTCAGATTGGATGAAGGGAAAATTGTAAAGTGCCTTTTACATAGCCACCTGCTCCTTTTCCCCTAGTGGCAAGGACTCAGCTCCCCACTGGCTGGGTGCACCAGTACATTTCCTTTTTGAAGCTTACTGCAGGAAGCTCTGCACAGGTGTGCCTCACAGCCAGCACCTGGGGACCATTACTACTACTACCTTCCTGTGATGGGTGGTGGGGCTGGGAGCTGAATACTGCCCACTCCACCCAAGTTCTTCTTGGCTCACACGACACCCACTGCCCTTCCCCATCGTATGTTGATCTTGTAGATCACAGACAAGAAGCAGCTCCAATACTTAAGAGATCAGGTGGAGTCAAATGAGCCCACAAAAGGACTCTCAAAGGGGAGGAGAGGAGAAAACCTAGGAGAACGGGTTTGTTCCAGAAGACAAGGGAAAAGATTGTTTTAAGGACAGAATGATTGGCTGTTGTAAAATCTGCTGAGAAATTAAGTAATATGAAAGCTGAACAGTATCCTTTTAGTTTGGGGCCTTAAGGATGATTGGTGACCTTAGCAGGAGCCATTTCAGGAATGACGGGGGTGGAAGTTGGATTGAAGGGGGTTGAGGAGAGTGTAGGAAGTATGTTGTTCAACAAAAATTCACTATTTTGTGAGCCTATCTGTGTTCATCATCTAACAGGATGGAAAAATAACTAATAACTCTCAATTGCCTGGTTATGCTGTAGGATTTTTGGAGACAGAAAGACCGAGAAAGAGAGAGAGAGAGAAGAGAGAGGAAAGAAAAGAAAGAAAGAGAGAAAAAAAATTTCAACCCATAGGCAAAAAGTAAACCACAAACAAAGATTCTGGCAAGTGATCTAAAAGTATTAGTATTACTTTCCATTTAAGACTTGGGGGTAAGTTTCTGCCTGGAACATGAAATGTTCACCAGTAAGATGAAATATTTCACTGCATTTGAAGAGCAGACTTTTATCTGATACAAATTCAGTCTAGTGAAACAATTTATGGTTTGTTAAATATTCTGTTTTAAGGTCTTTTACTTCAGCATGGCCAATGAAAGAAAGATAGAAAAGGCCTCTTCAAATGAAGAAATAGGCTTGCCATCGTGAATTATTTTGTTTTTATCATAGTGACTTAATAAACATTATACAAACTTACAATCTCCTGGTAAAAAGTCTTTGGAGACATAATTTTAATTATTAATACAGGCATACATTTTATTGCAGTTCACTTTTTTGCACTTTATAGATACTGTACTTTTTACAAATTGAAGGCTTGTGGCAACCTTGTATCAAGCAAGTCTGTTGGTGCCATTTTTCCAACAGCAAGTGCTCAATTTGTGTCTCTTTGTTGGTCACATGTTGATAATCCTTGCAATATTCCAAATGCTTGTATCATTATTATATCTGTTATGGTCATGTGTGATCAGTAATCTTTGATGTTACTATTATAATCATTTTTGGGTGTTACAAACCATGCTCGTACAAGGTGACAAACAAGCAATATATGTTACGTGTGTTCTAACTGCTCCACCAACCGGCAGTTCCCCATCTCTCTTCTTCTCCTTGGGCCTCTCCATTTCCTGAGACATGACAACATTGAAATTAGACAAATTAATAAACCTACAGTGGCGTCTAAGTTTTCAAATGGAAAGAAAAGTTGCACATCTCTCTCTTAAAACAAAAGTAGAAATGATTAAGCTTAGCGAGGAAAGCATGTCAAATACTGACACAGGCTGAAAACTAGGCCTCTGACAACAGTAGCCAAGCTATGACTGCAAAGGAAAAGTTCTTGAAGGTAATTGAAAGTACTACACCAGTGACACATGAATGATAGGAAAATGCAACAGCCTTATCGCCAATATGGAGACAGTTTTAGTGGTTCTGGATAAAAGATCAAACCAGCCACAACATTTCCTTAAGCCAAAGCCTAAACCAGAGCAAGCCTCTAATTCTCATCAGTTCTATGAAGGCTGAGAGAGGTCAGGAAGCTGCAGAAGAAAAGTTTGAAGCTATCAGAGATAGGTTATGAGGTTTAAGGAAGAAGTCAACTCCATAATATGAAAGTACAGGTGTTGATGGAGAAGCTCCAGCAAGGTATCCAGAAGATCTAACTAAGGTAATGGATGAAGGTGGCTGCACTAAATAACAGATTTTCCATGTAGATAAAACAGTCTTAAATTGAAGGAAGAGAGCACCTAGGACTTTCATAGCTACAGAGAAGTCAATGCCTGGCTTCAAAGCTTCAAAGAACAGGCTGACTCTCTTGTTAGGGGCTGAGGCAGCTGATGACTATAAGATGAACCCAATGCTTATTGAACATTCTGAAAATCCTAGAGCCCATAAGAATGATGCTAAATCTACTTTGCCTGTGCTCTATTAATGGAACAACAATGCCTTGATGACACATCTGTTTACAGCATGGTTTATTGACTATTTTAAGCCCACTGTTGAGACCTACTGCTCAGGAAAAAAAAATATTTTCAAAATATTATTGCTCATTGACAACACACCTAGTCACCCAATATCTCTGATAGAAATTAGCATTGTTTTTATGCCCGCTAACACACCATCAATTCTGCAGCCCATAAATCAAGGATTAATTTTATCTTTCAAATCTTAGGTACTTAAGAAACATATTTGGTAAGTCTATAGCTGTGATAGATAATGATTCTTCTGATGAACATAAGCAAAGTATACTGAAAACCTTTGGGAAGGGATTCATCATTCTAGATGGCATTAAGAATATTTGTAATTCAAGGAAGAAGGTCAAAAGAAAAAGTAATAGGAGTGTGTAAGAAATGATCCTAACCCTCAAGAATGACTTGGGGGGCTTTAAGACTTCAGTGGAGGACGTAACTGCAGATGTGATGAAAAAAGCAAGAGAACTAGAATTAGAAGTGGAGCCTGAAGAGGTGACCGAATTGTTGCAATCTCATGATAAAACTTTAATGGATAAGTAGTTGCTTCTTATGAATGAGCAAAGAAAGTGGTTTGTTGGGATGGAGTCTACTTCTGATGATGATTCTGTGAACACTGTTAAAATAACAATAAAGAATATTACATAAACTTAGTTAATAAAGCAGTAGCATAGTTTAAAAGGCTTGACTCTAATATTGAAAGAAGTTCTGCTGTGGGTAAAATGCCATCAAACACCACATGCTACAGATAAATCTTTCATGGAAGGAAGAGCCAACTGATGAGGCAGACTTCATTGTTGTCTTATTTTAAGAAATTCTCACAGCCACCTCATCCTTCACCTGATTAGTGAACAGGCATTAATATCAAGGCAAGACCATTCACCAAGAAAAAGATTATAACTTGTTGAAAGTTCAGGTGATCATTAGCAGGGTTTTTTTTTTTTTTTTTTT
>NW_016107317.1:13949435-13983853 GCF_001604975.1 Cebus imitator
AGTATTTTTAAATTAAAGTATGCACAGTATTTTTATAGACATAATGCTATGAACACTTACTAGACTATAGTATAGTATAGTATACTGTATAACTTTAATGTGCACTGGGAAACCAGAAAATTTGACTCACTTTCTTATTCATTTTCACTTCATTGCATTGGTCTGAAACTCAATCATCCATATCTCCAAAGCACACCTGTGTACTGTACATCATACATTACTATAGCAAGTAATTTCAAATAAAATATTCACATTTTAAAAATCTACATTGTGTTCATCTTAACTTCTCCACCTGTTTTCTAAATTGCATTAATCCTTCCAACCCCACTTCAGTTCCTCTCATTTGATCCCTTTCATTGACTTAATTCTACTGTCAACCACTAGATCTTCTGTTACAGTTGAGGTTCTTCTGGGTCCCTCCCCAAGTTTCAATATTTTCCTTTTCCTTTTCTCTCACTGCCTAACATATATGGAAGAACTGCTCACACTTTCCATACACACTTATAGTCACAGAGTAGAAAATGAGTTTATTAGTAATATGTTTTACGCACACACAAAAAAAGACTAGACCATTTTTTTCCAGGGAAGCTCAGTGACAAAGATCCTTCTTGAGACGCACATACACACACACACACATACACACACACACATACACACATACATACACATACACACACACATACACACACAGATACACACATACACATACACACACAAATACGCACACACACACACAGAGCTGGGGGGAGAGGGAAGGGGGGGAAAGAAAGAGCACGAGCGAGGCTGACTCATACTTCCAGATAAATCAATCCAGCTAAAAATGTAGATACAATTTGTTTATTTCCTCCCACATTCTGTTGGAAGTTTTCTATTTAATACTTTTTAGTACCCTTATCAAGGTCCACATGAGGAAATGCCTATCAAACCAAAATAACCAAAGTTTAATATTTGTAAAGGTCAGGATCATTGGAACTCATCTTTTTGAACCTCTTACAATGGAACACAGAACTTCCAGAAAACTATTTTCTTCTACCAGGATTTTGCTAAAAAATAGTGAAGCTGGGAGAGGAGAGAAAGAATGAGAACAGACCATGCTCTCCACCTCAATTTTCCTGTTCCCTCCCGCAAAACGGTCCTCACTGAAGCAGAACAATCAAAAAAAGGATGAGAAGACTAATTTGTTTCTACAATTAAAAACAATGATAACCTAAATTTTATTTGAACATTTACTATGTGTCAGTCACAAACTATAAATGATTTGCTGCATTTAGGTCACTTACAAAAATTCCAACGTCAGTTCACGTATAGGCCACTTTTTGGAGCCAACAATTACAAGGAAAGAATAAAACCTGTGACTCACTCTCAAGACTTTCATTAATCTTCCTTCAACCACAAGGATCCAGTTACTATAAATAATCTGTTTCCTAATCCTAAGGACCCCCTGCTACTTAACATTATAAATATGCAGCGCTTTATATTTATGTACTCATTACTCTTAACTATTCCACGTTCCAGAACTCATCAACTCTCTTGTTTTCATAGCACCATATCTTTACTCCAAACAATCTCATCTTGCTGATGTCTATATTTTTAATAAATGTGCCCTCATTCTCCCATATTGTTTAGGTCAAAATCTTGGTATATTCTGTGATTCTGCCCTCTCTCAGCCTCCCAAATCCAATCAGTTATCAAGTCCTATAATAATAGCAACCATTTTTAAATGCCTATTCCATACCAAACTGTAGATTCATAAAATGGGGTCACATTTACTCATGCTGCATTCTGATTTTGCAAAGAAAATGGAGTATTTTTCCTTTAATACTGCTGACTTTTACTTATGAGTTCTACTTAGGAAGGTAGTAGAAAAAAAACAACTAAAGATTAGTCCAATCTAGT
The DNA here is from genome assembly GCF_001604975.1 of Cebus imitator. Classification (NCBI taxonomy): domain Eukaryota; kingdom Metazoa; phylum Chordata; class Mammalia; order Primates; family Cebidae; genus Cebus; species Cebus imitator. The sequence goes on from NW_016107317.1 coordinate 13,951,332, forward strand.
TAATAGACAATTGGAATGATTTCGTTAGGTAATGTGCAGTCTCTTGGAGTGAAAGTGTTCATTCTCTCTCTGCTTTCCCCCCAGATGGTGACACCTTCTGATGATGGCAGAACTCGATAGCATCCTTGGACAGAACCGTGTATCTTCATTTCTCCCTGGTCTGCCTCCTTAACTGGTGACATTGGGTGGTCACCGGCCTCATCTCTGGGAATTCGGGTTGCATCTGCTGCTAAAGTCTGTGCTTCTCACTCTGGCCTAGTCATTCTCCCTGCTGCTTTGTTCCCCCTCAAATGCTTCCAGTTCCTTCCATTGTCACTGGCTTAAGCCATCCACTGCCAGCCTCTGCTGCTGTGGGGTGAGCATGGCCCTTTCTGCAACTGTTCTGGTGTAGGGCCACACTGGCTCTCTACTTACCTGTTTTCTGTGGCCCTTCTGTTGGCCTCTAGAACATTCTGGCTCTAGTTCACAGCACAGAGGAATTGAAAACAGCTCAGAAATTATAAACTCTGGCTCTCTGTCTATATAAAGAAACTTCAGAGAAGGAGTTACTCTGGTTTAGCTCCATCTACCCTCTTAGATTCCTGCAGGAGAGCCCTGAGTCACTCAATCTCGAGAACCTTCACCCCTGGCTGTCCTGCCTCTCCCAACTTCTTCCTCTGCCCACAGCACCTGAAATTTAACTGGTCAAGGCCCCTCCCCCTTTTTCTTCCTGGCTGGTTAGGATCTCCTCTATATAAATATCTGTTTTTCCCCTTCTCGGTGACAATCTTCATTGCCCTCTGATTATTAGCTCCTCTGAAAACAGACTCCATTTTTTCTTTATATCCCATACACTTGACCTTAATACTTGTGAAATTGTATGTCCCCACTCTGCCTTCACAGCTTTGTCTCCCATCAGCTCTTCCATATACAAACTTGCATCACATAGTGTTTGTTCAGTTGACGATTTTATATCATAAAGGCTTTTGAAAATATCTATGACTTTTCTCAGTTTAATAATATTTGAACCACCCTCCCCCCCAAAAAAAATACACTCTGCAAAGTAGCACATCAACATTGCTCTTAAGGGAAAGGTACTCTCACCAATGCTCTTGAGGCAACACCTTCTGGTTTGAGACTATTGGACAGAGCACATTAGAATATATACCATATTTGGATGAACTCAGAGCATTTTGTTTTGTGAATGGGATGAAAAGCCAGCAACTTTACCACCTCTTCATTCTCGTGCTCACTGTGCTATTTCCATATGTGCTGAAAGACTCATTTTTAACCTTTATTTTCCCTGAAGATCTTTTTCCGTATGATTACTTTATTTTTAAATCAGTCACAGAGAGGTTGCCTGCTGTAAGTAGATCATCTAACTCTTTACCACATTCTAAGGAATGATCTTCCTCGTTCCCACCACCAATGAGCCTACTATCACACCTCTCTTCCCACTTTACTGAGTACAAAAACACCTTCTTATGCTGAATTTTATGTCCTAAAGTAAAGCAATAGAGTTAAATTTAAATTTTTCTGTTAATATTATTCAGATATATATTTCAGTCTGCATCACAGTTTCCCCATTAAAATAAATAAAAAAATTCATTGGCTTTTAACAGAGTAAGAGTTTTCAGGAAAAAAAAGAATATATCTTATCCTTTTATTTCCTTTCTTTCCTCTTTTTTCCCATCCTTTCCTTCTCAATTCTTAACAAGCATTTAGGAGTGACTAATATCTACACAGTACCAAGACCCTTCCTTGAAGGTTCTCTGATGGACTGATGCAGTGGTTGTCAAGGACATGGGGGAGCAATTATTCCCCTTTGTCCCCTTGGGGACATTTGACAATACCTGGAGATACTTTTGGCTTTCACAAATCCAGGTTGGTGGAGAGAAAGGTATACAACTGACATATAGTTGATAGAATTTAGGGATACTGCAAAACATTCTACAATGCACAGAACAGACCCCACAGAAAGGAATTATCTGCTCCCAAAGGTCAACAGTGCTGAGGATGAGAAACCTTGTTCTAATGGGTCCTGTCTTTTCTACTAGAAGGCCATTCACAATAGAATACTTCCCCTTTGTTATTTCTCTACCTTCATCTTCAGCTGGAAAATTCTAAATTTTCTTTTTAAAGGCCATATAGAATGTCACTCTCTTTGTGATGCCTCTAATTCCTCCTACTAAATGTGATGTCTTCTTTCTCTTGAACCCCAAAGTATATTTAATGTAACTCTTTCACAGATTGTGCCAAGCTACTGTTCTCTGATCAAATCATTAATATTTTTCCCCATGAAATTCCTTCTTTCTATTGGAACTTTGAGAAAGTTGCTATCTTAGTCCATTTGTGTTGCTCTAACAAGATGCCTGAGACTGGGTAGTTTATAGCAACAGAAATATATTTTTCGCAGGTCTAGGCATTAGAGCCCAGATGAAGGCACTGGCAGTTTGTGTCTGGTGAAGGCTGCTCTCTGCTTCAAGATGGTCCTTTGAACAAATATGTCATCACACAGCATAAGACAGTGAACACACTTCGTCAAGCCATTGGTATAAGGTCCCTAATTTCATTCATGAGCACTCCATCTTTATGACTTAATCACCTTCCAAAGGCCCTACCTCCTAATACCTTCACATTAGCCATAAACTTTCAGCACATGAATTTTGGAGGACACATTTCAGACCATTGCAAATGCTTAATCTCATTGGACCTTAATTTTATTATTTGCAGAATAAAGGGGGACAATGTGATGCCTCAGTACTCTTTCCAACTCCCCACGTTTGATCTCCTCACCAATTTTCAATCTTACCCCACATACCAGTATTCAAATGAAGTCCTACCTCTGCAGAATTCTTGTTCTAACTTGTCACACCAGCACCCACCATCATCCACTAAAATTCTTTTCATAATAATTATAGAGTTTTAGATCAGTTTTTTGGGGAATAGAAAAAAATCAAAGAGGTGACTAAGAAGTTATTGATAGACACATAAAGATTACAGTGGTTTAAAGATGAGTATCCAAAGTGGTTATAAATATCAAGGGGAGAGGGCTACCTCTCTATTTCATTCTACATTTGTGAATCCTTTAATCCAAGTGGAATTTAAAGCACTGTCCTACCACTTATCCCTGTAATCTGTCTGTTCAGTGTGGTTTCTGTGAACCTTGAAAACAACCTATATATTATGTAAATAATGAGGTGTAATATAAAAAATGAGATAATTATATAGCATTTTGAAGATATAAATTGTTTACATTTTAAATCAAAGTAGTAACATATTTGAGCTTTATGGTTAGTCAAAATAGAGATTTCAAAAATAGGGGTTTTTATAATATGTCTGTCTTTTTAATTTTTTAATAAATCATTCCATAATTAACCATATACTCTCTTTCAATTAACTCCACCTCACAGTGTTCTTCAGAAACTCTAATTATATCTTAGATTATCATTTAGAACACCTGCTCTGGTGGGTTTCAGTAATTTCAGCCTTGAATATTTTGACATAAAGAGCTATAATCACTGGAAATTTTATGATGTTTAGAAAGCATTCTATGCCCCGCCTGTCTAGCTAACTGTAGCCTGTTTTATATGCCATGACTCTTTGCTTATTGAAGCTATTGTCTATCATTTTTCATCTTGAGATGCTAATCTAAGGAAATATGGATATTTAGCCTGAAAGCCAAGAGGATCAAGAAGTCCAATGCCCTTATATGACATACAAATAATCGCTATGCTGGAAACAGCAGGGATGGCTTTGAGCATGGTTCCTAGCATGCCCATCCTCCTACCTAACGATATGAATAAGCAAAATGTGTCAAGCTCTGAATGAGGTAAAGAATACCATATGCATAATGGCATTTTTATTTCAACATACTAATTTAAATGTCCATATGTACTTTGTGTTCTTACCCTGCAAATTTGTCCAGACTGATGGCCAGTGGCCGCAAGTGGAAGCCAGTTGCACAAACTATTCCCTATTTTTTTTCCAAACTTCTGTTGTCAATCTCACTCTTAACTGACATAGGATACATTTCAGATTTTTAACTCTATCTGTTGACATGCCAATGACAGATTAGAAATGTAATATCTAGCTTTATGAATTTCCTTCGGGGCTTTAAACAAGTTTGACATATTATCTTCAGCAACCTCATTTCTCCCAAGATGCTATACTTACAGTTTAGTGTTCCAAACAAACAGGCCTTACTCCAAATGGACTATCAGCTCAGCATATTGATAATTTGTTGCTTCTTTGTAACTAATCAAATGTGACGATATTTTATCGTCTCACTCCCACTCATCCCACCCCTATCTAACTTTCTTGTTCCAAATGTTTTATGATAAAGTTTGATACATATCTATCATCAACCATTCTAGTTGATAAACTAGGATATTTTACTGTGCTAGTTTTAAAACTGAAGTTATACAGTTAGTATAATTAAAGGAAAAGGTTTCAAATTATATGTACCAGGTGTAATATGAAAAACAGCCAACACTAAAAGTGATATCAGGTGAGAAATTATTCATGCACCATAGGCCATGAATCCGAAATTTGGAATTTATGTATTACAGTTACTCCTATAAGTTTTACATCTTGTAAAAATGCTTGGTATGGTCTAATAGCACATTAGATGTACAGAGCTGTTTTTACCACTTGACCTAGTTTTTACTGCTCAGGGAAGCAAATGTTAAATGAAACTTCTCTCCTTTCCCGCAGTCTCCTCCCCTGCCATAGACACCAACAAAATAGATTTAGCTTTTATTTTAGTTTTCTATGACTAGTTCCATGTCCCTTTGGGCCAATCAGTAAAAATTTACTAATTTTTTTTTTTAAGATAGCAAGCCGTATCCCATCCCCAGGGCATAAAACCCAGAGGCCATCCATTTCAGTGCTTTATAAATAAGGTTTTGCCAAAGCAGCATTAGTGGAATTTTGTCACAATTAAATCCCAGTAGTGCTCAAGCTTTGCATTAAGCTGCTGCCCTTGACCTGTGGGAGAGGTGATTTGCCATTAGGTTTATTAGAGACTCTCTGAAGCATGTTAGAGAAGCATTTTTTTTTTTGCCCTAAATTCAAGATGGATGGGAGTTCATACATAATCAAAGATAGGTTCATTTCGCCCAGCTGTACAGCTAAGATTTTGACAGAAGACTGATATTTGAGTCACAGAATTATAAAATTTAAGGGCAGAAGGAATGTTGAGAGTATCTGTTCATCTTTGAATGAATGAAAAATAATAAATAAATAAATCTCCATAAAGAAGCAAACGCAAAAGTTGATTATTGGTAAGGAAACATAACAAGGATTGGTCCTCTAATTTGCCACCTCCTACTGTACCCCTTTCCTGGCCCTCGTCAAAGAAGAGATCAAGGAATCTAATAGCTATGTATAACAGTTTGCAACAGGTCACAAGGAAAATATTAGCATTATCCACATTTTGAATATTCCAGGACCAAGAGAGCCTTTGCCTCATGTCACTGATTTATACAAGAAAGTCAACAATTTCTAATTTGGCCATCACAAAAATGGTTGGCAAGAAATATGTGAATGGCTTTTGGGGCTCAGAGAGAAAATAATACAAGCCACTGCTTTCTGTGCTACATTTGTTTCTACCAAAGACAATAGTAGAAGGATGGAAATCTAACAAAAAAAAAACTTGTGCCTAGGAAATATTTTCTAAGCAAACAAAATTTCTGTTGGTGTTTCAGCTTCAAGATCTCTCTGATACTTCATCATACATTTCCTTCATCCATAATAGTCACTTCTTAGAAGGGGACCAACTAACCAAAAGGAAGCAGCCATTGGATAATGATGACTGGCAGACTGGGAATGGGGTGTGTACCACCTGGCAGAAACCAATGGAATCATCAGTAGGTCTCACATCATCTGGGGAGCTGCCCTAGGAGACAGATGAGGATAGAGAAGAAACTGTCAATGGCTCTCACCACTGAGCATATTTTCCAGTCCAATAGTAGTGAAAAATGGCCTGTGTCCTCAAAGACAGATAACCAGGTCTGATCCTTTCTTTCCATTACTTTCTAGTCATTCCACTGATACCTAGACTAGTGTTAGGTTCTGTTTGGTAGAAAAAGGAAGAAGAAACAGGTGACTGTGATATATCCCGCAGATCAACTGTAGGCAGGCAGTACACCTGCAAGTAGAGGATGGAATTTTTTTTTTTTTTTTTTAAGGAAGTGAGGAAAGCTGAATCCTCCTGGTCTTAGTTCTCTTCTCCTATAGCCATAAAGAATTCCCAGTGTTTTGCTGACCAAGTCCACTTTTTGGTCATATGCCTATTTTAAATTTCAAAAAGAAAAGGATGCAAAAGAAAATAAATCTCTGTGTAATCTTAGAATTCCTTCAGAATTTGAAATCCAACTTGGTGTATTTCAACATACCTCTATCTGGTACCTCCAGTGGGCAAGGAGGCAGGATGCTGCACTTGAAGGGGCATGGAACCTGTAATCAACAAGACCTGAACTTGAATTTTAGTTTAGCTAATTACAAGCTACTTAAACTTGGATTGTCACATAAACCTTTGAACCTTTCTTTCATCATCGGTAAAATAAAAACAATAACCTGAATTTCACAATGTTCTCAGCATTAAATGAGGTGATATAGGTGTAGAAGGTCATAGGAATGTCAGTTAATACCATTTTAGTTACAACACCTTTTCACCCTTCCAGAAGCAATATTCAGTATAATTGGGAAGGTACAGCTTGATAGAAGCAGAAGCTTAAATGCATATGGTTTGTTTCCTAATGATTTCAGAAAAGTGACTATTTAAAGTGTTTTTTTAAAGTTAGCCACCTGCTCTCCAATAATCCTTCATTTTATATATTGTATGTTTCTTATTTCTAATCCTCTTTTCTAAGCAACTAGTATTCCAATCATGGATATTTCCTCTTAAATTCTTTTTGACCTGGAATGAAAATGTGCATTAAGGAGAAAAAGTCCAACCAGTATATCATATTTATTATTTACTCCGTTAGGGGAGATATGGAATAATTTTTAGTTTCTCAACAGATTCAACTTCTCCATCTTACTCATTATTATTTTTGTGTGAGCATAAAGCTGACGTTTAAATATATTCTGCCTCATATTGGCTGAACATTATGCCAGGGTTTTCAACAGACTGAGGCCTAGACTTCCTTGTTTAATTATATGCTTATGTTGTTGCCCCAAAATGCACCAAAATGTGTTGCAGAATCATAAATTGTCCTGAGACCATTGTTGGTGGAGTGAGTTGGGGGGGTGGTTAAGATAAAATGGCTGCACTATAGTTACTGCGCCTGGGTACTCAGGTCAGCATGCCTGCTCTTGCTAACAAAAATAAATTAATAAAAAAATTTTAAAAATATCTTTTTGAGCAAATACCAAAGCGGAACTCTCCTTTATCCTTAAGAACAGAGGTGATAGGTTCTGGGACTTCGCTTTCACGTCTTTTACTACTGTAAAACACAAATGTAAATCTGTTGGAACTTAATCATTAATTTTTCAATTAAAAATTTCTTTAAAAGAAAAGTAGTTCTGGAAGGGTGTTTATTTTGAAATCTGCTATGCATATTCTAGAGTGCATTTTCACTGATTTATTTCTCTTTTGTTGCTATAGGTTCTAAATGAGCAACGTATTGAGCTCCATTCCACCCTGATTATAACTTGGGTGTATGAATATGAAGAGAAACAAACAGAGGGTATATTAGTCATGTTTTTATTTTCTATATTTTCTGATGTTCTGACATGTTGGGGCCTGAGGAGCTGGGAGAGACTGTTCTTTCCTAAGGATAGCTACTTCCTAGAGATAGCAAAAAATTTGACTGGAATAAGACTTTGATATGCAAACCACCAATCCTGAGTTCATACCGTCCCACACCCGCCTCCTTCTATCAGTCACAGACCACCACACCCCTGCCCTAAATCACCTGAGGGCCAAGGTACTAAAAAGCTAGAGGCCACGCCTATAGCCCAAAGCCCACTGAGATTCAAACTGGTCAATCCTACCTAAGCCTGTTTACCTTTCTTATCCTGTTCCTTCCTAAAGAAACCACAGTAAAGGTTTTCGCCCATGCTTTCTCCTCCTTTGCTCCCGACTCCACATCGAGCCTGGTGTTTCCCCGTGTTGCCCTGAATGGCACAGCATGCCCCTCCTCTTAGGAACTGTGAGTTGCTTCCTGACCCATTGCCCTCAACATATGTTAATAATAATAAAATCTATATTTATGAGACAGAGAGAGAGTGAGAGAAGGAGAAGAAGAAAGCAGATGAAGAGGAGAAAGAAGAGGAGAAGAAAAAGAGGAAGAAGAGGTTTGGGGAGAAGGAGAGAAGAAAAAAGGAGAAACAGAAAGTGAGGAGAAAAAAGAGAGAGAACAAACAAGAGAGTGAAAAAGAGAGATAAGCTCAGCCTTTGTGGAGCTTTTAATCCAATTGTCAGAGGCATTCAAACCAGAGCAACTCCATCTTGAATAGGGACTGGGTAAAACGGGGCTGAGCCCTGCTAAGCTGCATTCCCAGACGGTTAGGCATCCTAAGTCACAAGATGAGATAGGAGGTTGGCACAAGATATAGGTCATAAGGACCTTGCTGATGAAACAGGTTGCAATAAAGAAGCCTGCCAAACCCACCAAAACCAAGATGATAATGAGAGTGACCTCTGGTTGTCCCTACCGCTACATTCCCATCAGTGCCATGACAGCTTACAAATGCTGTGGCAAAGTCAGGACATTACCCTATATGGTCTAAAAGGGGTAAGCATGAATAATCCACCCCTTGTTTAGCATATAATCAAGAAAATCACCATAAAAATATGGTTTTTTTAAAATTACATGTTTATGTTGTTTTTAATTACAATCTGCTTTTAATGACAAGCAGCCCCCCTTGGGACTGCTCTACGGAGTAGCCATTCTTGTATCACTCTACTTTCTTAATAAACTTGTTTTCACTTTACAGACTCACCCTGAATTCTCTCTTGCATGAGATCCAAAAACCCTCTCTTGGGGTCTGGATCAGGACCCCTTTCCAGTAACCCAAGTGGGAAAGACAGAACCTAGAATAGCACATGAAACAAGATAGAAATAAATCAGCTATTTACTGAAGAACAACCATGTAGCAGATTCAGAATCTTCAAAAGGCTCATGCCTGTAATCCCAGCACTTTGGGAGGCCGAGGCAGGTGGATCACGAGGTCAAGAGATCGAGACCATCCTGGTCAACATGGTGAAACCCCGTCTCTACTAAAAATACAAAAAATTAGCTGGGCATGGTGGTACAAACTGTAATCCCAGCAACTCAGGAGGCTGGGGCAGGAGATTGCCTGAACCCGGGAGGTGGAGGTTGCAGTGAGCCGAGATCGCGCCATTGCACTCCAGCCTGGGTAACAAGAGCGAAACTCCATCTAAAAAAAAAAAAAAAAAAAAAAAAAAAAAAAAAAAAATCTTCAAAAGGTATCAAAAGTAAAATTGTACACAATTTTAAGGAGTGGAAGTTAAAATCAATGGAATAATGATAGTAATTAATATTTAACTTGAAATATGAAGGTTCAGTTTTCCCATCTTTAAAAAAAGAAACTTAATATCAGAGCACCTGCTTCGCAGGGTCACTGTGAAGACAATACAATCATCTGTCTAAGCAACTAGGGCAGTGCCTGGCACATAGCAGATGCTCAATCAATGTGACTTTTCATCCTTTTCCATTAACATCTCTCACATTAATTTAAATATATATTATAAAGAAATTTCTGTCCATGTCATTTAACAGTGGGGTGACAATAGGACACTGAAGTTTTTTCAAAGAAAGCAGACTGCATGTTCTCTAGTAGAAGTGAACACTGGGAACAGTAGAGCCTTATCAAAAGGTATCCCAGAGATTATAAATTAGAAGTTCTGGGTTGTAGCTAGGTACATTTTCTTTAAAGTTCCACAGTTGGTTTTAATATGAACTTTCTGTTGAGGGCCTTTAAAAACTCTTTCTCAGGTGGGATGTTTGCTGTATAAAATTATGATGCTGCTATGTTTCTCTTTTTATTAAAACTTTTATTTTTAATTGACAAATAATAATTGTATAAATTTATGAAATTCAATGTGATCTTTTGATATATGCATACAGTGGGGAATGATTATATTCAAGCTAATTAGCATATCCATCACCTTGGATACTCATCATTTTTTGTAGTAAGAATGTTTAATATCTACTCTCTTAGCAATTTTGAAATATATGACATTATTATTAACTAGGGTCACTATGCTCTATAATAGATCTCACAACGTTATTCCTGTCGTTTAACTGAAACTTTGTACATTTGACCAACATCTCTTCATTCCAATTTCCCACCCTTGCTTCCAGTAACCATCATTCTACTCTCTGCTTCTGTTAATTCAACTTTTAAAATTCCACAATATTGTGAAAATAGCTATATTTCACTAAGTAATTTATAGATTCAATGCTATCCTGAATGATGCTATCCCCATCAAGCTACCATTGACTTTATTCACAGAATTGGAAAAAAACCACCTTAAATTTCATATGGAACCAGATAAGAGCCCAAATAGCCAAGACAATCCTGAGCAAAAAGAACAAAGCTGGAGGTATTATGCTACCTGACTTTAAACTATACTACAAGGCTAGTAACCAAAAGAGCATGGTACTGATACCAAAACAGAGATACAGACCAATGGAACAGAACAGAGGCCTCAGAAATAACACCACACATCTACAACCATCTAATCCATGACAAACCTGACAAAAACAAGCAAGGGGGGAAGGATTCCCTATTTAATAAATGGTATTGGGAAAACTGGCTAGCCATATGCAGAAAGCTGTAACTGAATCCCTTCCATACACTTTATACAAAAATTAACTCCAGATGGATTAAAGATTTAAACATAAGACCTAACATCATAAAAACTCTAGAAGAAAACATAGGCAATACCATTCAGGACACAGGCATGGGCAAGGAATTCATTACCAAAACACCGAAAGCAATGGCAACAAAAGCCAAAATAAATAAATGGGATCTAATTAAACTAAAGAGATTCTGCACAGCAAAAGAAGCTATCATTAGAGTGAACCAACAACCAACAGAATGGGAAAATATTTTTGCAATCTACCCATCTGACAAAGGACTAACATCCAGAATCTCTAAGAAATGTAAACAAATTTACAAGGAAAAAAGAAACAACTCCATCAAAAAGTGGTGAAGGATATGAACAGACACTTCTCAAAACAAGACATTCATGCAGCCAACAAACATATGAAAAAAGTTTATCATCACTGATCATTAGAGAAATGCAAATCAAAACCACATTGTGATACTATCTCATGCCAGTTAGAATGGCAATCATTAGAAAATCAGGAGACAACAGATGCTGAAGAGGATGTGGAGAAATAGGAATGCTTTTACACTGTTGGTGACAGTGTAAATTAGTTCAACCATCATGGAAGACAGGTGGCCATTCCTCAAGGATCTAGAACTAGAAATATCATTTGACTCAGCAATCGCATTACTGAGTATATACCCAAAAGATTATAAATCATTCTGTTGTGAAGACACATGCACACATATGTTTATTGCAGCACTGGTCACAATAACAAAGACTTGGAACCAACCCAAATGCCCATCAATGATAGATTGGATAAAGAAAATGTGGCACATATATACCATGGAATACTATGCAGTCATAAAAATTTAAAAGGATGAGTTCATGTCCTTTGCAGGGACATGGTTGAACTGGAAACCATCATTCTCAGCAAACTGACACAGGAACATAAAACCAAAACACCACATGTTCTCACTTATAAGCGGGTGCTGTACAATGAGAACACATGGACACAGGGAGGGAAACATCCCATACCAGGTCCTGTTGGGGGATGGGGGGCTAAGGGAGGGACAGCTATGGGTGGGAGGGCTAGGGGAGAGATAGCATTAGGAGAAATATCTAATGTAGATAATGGGGGTGATGGATGCAGCAAACCACTATGGCATGTGTATTCCTATATAACAAACCTACATGTTTTGCACATGTACCCCAAAACTTGAAGTGTAATAAATAAGGAAGAAAAAAATAAAATAATAAAATAAAATTCCACATAAAAGTGAGATCGTGCAGTATTTCCTTTTCTGTGCCTGGCGTATTTCACTTGCCATAATGCCCTGCATGTTCATCCATGTTGTTACAAATGACAGAATTCTTTTCTTTCTTAAGGCTGAATAGTATTTGACTGTATACAGATACTACATATTACTATAAAATACTACATATTTTTATCTATTCTTATATTTATGAATACTTAGATTGATCCCACATCTTGGCCATGGTAAATAATGCTGACTGAACATGGGAATGCAGATATCTCGTCAACATACTAATTTCAATTCTTTGGATATATACCTGGTAGTGGGATTGCTGAATCATATGGTAATTTTTATTTTTTTATTTTTTTTGAGGAACCTTCATACCTTTTCTCATAATGGCTGTACTAATTTGTATTCCTATCAATACTGTATAAGGATTTCCTTTTATTATACACTGTTGATGGGAATACAAATTAGTAGAGTTTTCACCAACTCTACTAATTTTTACCAACACGTTATATTTTGTCTTTTTATAACAGCAATTCTGACAAGTATAAGGTGATATCTCATTCTGACTTTGATATGCATTTCCCTGATGAGGAATGAAACTGAGGATCTTTTCATATGTCTGTTAGCCATTTGTATGTCACCTTTGAGAAGTATTTATTCAGGTCCTTTGTCTATTTTTTATTTGGGTTCCTTTTTTTTCTGTTGAGTAGTTTGAGTTTCTTATATGCTTTAGATTTTAACCCCTTGTCAGATTCATGGCTTGCAAATATTTTCTCCCAGTCTGTGAGTTGTCTCTTCACTCTGTCATTTCCTTTGCTGTGTAAAAGCTTTTTAGTTTGATGTAATTCAATTAGTCTATTCATGGTTTTGTTGACTGTGCTTTTGGGATCACATCTAAAAAACTTTCTTCCAGTAGTTCTGTGGTTTGAAGTTTTATATTTAAATCTTAATCTCTTTTGAAATTATTGTTGTATGTAGTATAAGATAAAGGTCCAGTTCCGTTCTTTTTTCTTTTTTCTATGACACAGCCTCAGGAGTTCCTGAGGACATGTGTCCCTCAATTTCATTATTCTGCATATTGAGTTTTCCCAACATTTTGAAGAGCTTGTTATTTCCATTGTATGCTCTTGGCATCTACTGAAAATAAATTGACTGTAAATGCATGAGGTGATTTCTGTTCCATTAGTCAAGGTGTCTGTTTTTATGCCAATATCATGCTGTTTTGACTACTATATCTTTATAATATATTTTGAAATCAGGTAGTATGATACAGCTACCACATTTCTAATTATTTTTTTATCTTTTTGTACATTCAATGAGATTTCATTTACCACCTACAGTATACCAAGAACTAAGCTGGACACCAAAGATACAAAAAATAAGGTGCAATTGATGATCCCAGGGATGTCTTTAGGGAGGAACACAAACTTTAGAACTAACTATCATAGGAAAGAGGTGCTATCATAAAAATATATTTAATGTGTAATGAAAGCACAGAGGAAGGGATTCTGCCATGGCCTTATTAATAATTCAACTGCAACTCACTTTTATACAGCCAAACATAAAGTGTATTTCAGTACAAACTATGAATTTTTTGCTTTCAAGCAGATGTTTTTCAGTAGTTTTCAATTTCTAATAGTTTTCATTGCCTGACATCATTACCAAAAGACCTGGTCCAAATCTCAGAACACAGACACTCAGAACAGAGGATGCCTGAGTTCTAATTATGAATTCCTTTATACCCTTAACTAAATTGTCCCTGGTGGATAATTTACTTATTGCTTAATATCTATGACTGAGTTCCTTAGTCCATAAAACTGAGACAATAATATTTATCTGCTTTTTGTGATTTGGTATTCAACTTTTAAATAACATTTTTATTTTAAAGGGACCTTATAATTGTTAGTTAGATTTTCCTAACCAGCTATACTTGCCTCACAGTGATGACATGAAAGTTAATGAATTAGTTTCGGCAAATGCTTCTGAAGATGAGAAGACTTTTCCATTATTTGGTAGTTTATTTTGGCTTTATGAGGTTTCCCAAGTTTCCTTGCACCTAGGGGCAGCCCTGGAGGTGCAATGCTTTTCTACCATAGTGTCGCTCTTAAATGGTTTAACAGCAGAACATAGCACTGATTCAGAGAAAACATTTTTAACATATACACTAGGTCATGAAAGAGAAATTCTTTTGGTGCTAAATATAAACCTGGTGAATGAAGCAGAAATGTACTCCCAAGTATCCAGTGTATTACCTCCAAGTTCTTCCTAACAACAGTGAAATTGTCGCTTGACGCCAAGGATTTTGGACACTAATAAAGTCAATAGGAAACATAAAATTAAGAATACCTGTACTAGAAAGTAGGAAAAGTATACTTTTCTAATTATATAGCTGGTAAAAATGTTCATCTCTATTTACTCATTTACTGACTGAGTAAATTAGTACAACCTGTTTTAGAAGATGTGTACTATATAGTAGTATGCATTTTTTCCTTTGAACATTTTCATACCTTTACTTGAGAGTATAATTTATGGAACCCATCCTAAGGAAATTAAAGGAAAATAGATAGTGTTTGTATTAGTCTGTTTTTGCATTGCTATGCATAACTAATGAGACTGAGTAATTGGCTTACAGTTCCACAGGCTGCAAGGGACCATGGCTGGAGAAGCCTCAGAAAACTTACAATCATGGCAGAAAGCAAAGGGGTTACAGAAGAGAGAGGAGGGGGAGGTATCATACATTTTAAATAACCAGATCTCATGAGATCTCACCCCTCCCAAATCTCATATCCTCTCACATTTCAAAATACAATCATCCCTTTCCAACAATCCACCAAGCCCCTATCTCATTTGAGCATTAACTCAAAAGTCCGCAGTCCAAAGTCTTCTGAGAGAAGGCAAGTCCCTTCTGCCTATGAGCCTGTAAAATTAAAACCTGTTAGCTATTTCCAGGATACAATGAGCAGATAGACATTGGCTAAATATTCCCATTCCAAAAGGGAGAAATTGGCCAAAACAAAGGGGATATAGGCCCCATGCAAGTCTGAAATCCAGTAGGGTAGTAATTAAATCTTAAAGCTTTGAAAGAATCTCCCTTGACACCATGTTTCACGTCCAGACAACATTGAAGCAAGGAGTGAGTCTCCAAGGCCTTGGACAGCTCTGCCCCTGTGTATCTGCAGGGTACAGCCCTCATGGCTGCTTTCATTGAACGCCTTGTGGCTGGCTTTTCCAGGCACACAGAGGAAGCTGTTGGTGGATATGTCATTCTGGGGTCTGGATGACAATAGCCCTCTTCTCATAGCTTCACTAGGTAGTACCCCAGTTGGGACTCTGTGTGGAGCATCCAGTCTCACATTTCCCCTCCACACTGCCCTAGTAGAGGTTCTCCACAAGGGCTCTGCCACTGCAGCAAACTTCTGCCTGGAAATCTAGGTATTTCCATACATCCTCTGAAATCTAGGCAGAGGCTCCCAAGCCTCAACTCTAACACTCTGAGCACAGGTAGGCTTAATACCACATGGAAGCTGCCAAGACTTACAACTTGCACCCTCTGAAGCAACAGCCCTATCTATACCTTGACCCCTTTCAGCTATGGCTGGAGCTAAGTAGCCATGATGCAGGGCACCATACCCTGAGGCTGCACAGAGCAGTGAGCCCTGGGCCTGGACAACAAAACCATTCTTGCCTCCTAGGCCTCCAGGCCTGTGATGAGAGGGGCTGCCAGAAGTTCTCTCAATATGTTTTATCAGCAAAGCTCAGTTGCTGTGCTGCAGAAAGATGACAAGGATAGAAGTTTTAGAAGGTTTATAATCCAGAGATGACGACAGTATAGACCTGAGTGCGAGCAGTAAAGGTCCTGAGAATCAGATTTTGAAGAGAATCTTCTGATAAATTGAATGTGCCTTGCAGAAGGATTCCAAATGCCTCCAAGATTTGGATGTGAGCAGCTTAAATGATGAAGTTGTCACTAACTAGGAGGAGAAAGATTATAGGCAGACCAGGCTTGGGGAAAATAGCATGACAGTTTGGTTTGTGTTAAATCTAAAGCAGCAATGAGACTTCCAAGTAGAGATGTTAAATTGGCAGTTGGATATACAAATCTGGAGATCTAGGATGAGTTCTGGGATGGATAGGGACATGTGGAAATTAACAATGTATAGGTGGGGCTTGAAGCTAGGAGATAATCTAACACTACCAATCATAATTAGAAGATGGTGAAATAGGCCAGGCACAGTGGCTCACTCCTGTAATCCCAGCACTTTGAGAGGCCAAGGCAGGTGGATCACGAGGTCAAGAGATCAAGACTATCCTGGCCAACATGGTGAAACCCCGTCTCTATTAAAAATACAAAAATTAGCTGGTCATGGTGGCGGGAACCTGTAGTCCCAGCTACTCAGGAGGCTGAAGCAGGAGAATTGCTTGAACCCGGGAGGCGGAGGTTGCCGTGAGCCGAGATCATGCCACTGCACTCCAGCCTGGCATCTGGCGACGGGTCAAGACTCTGTCTCAAAAAAAAAAAAAAAAAATTGTAAAATAACAAAATTACATAAGAAATTCTTCTTTTCTCAAGGTAGAGAGAAAATAAGTCACCCTTGACCTTTTTGCAGCATAAAGTTCACCTCAGTACAACCCCAGAAACATTGTCACCTCAGAGCACCAACTGGAATTACCACCATCTGTACCAGACTTTATGAATTAGGATTCTTGTTTATCACCAACTACTCTGGCCTCAGCACTGATGCCATAAAAGCAGAAATGTTGAAAACAGGTGGAGGCCTGTATCAATTAGACCAGAGGCTTTCCCATTACCTAGGAGCTTGTTGGAAATGCAGAATACCAGGCCCCAATTATAGACCTACTTCATTTGTACACTGACGTTTGAGAAGCACTCTACCAAAGGCTATTACACAGCTCATAGAACCTTCAAGAGGTCTAGGAATCATCTTGGAGATGCTGCATCCAGGAATCATGCATGATCTCAATCTGAGGATGCGAAGGCTAAGAGGTGAGTGGTTGCTTATATTTTGGAATGGAAAACTCATAATGTAGAAAATGCGTTCAAAATATGGTGGCAGCCACAAGTGTAACAAATATCACCAAAGGGTTAAAATTAAACACTGGGGAGAATATAGATAGAATAGGAAAGCCTGGGTATTTGGCGGTGAAGCCAGAAATAAGGACAACCTAAATCAGATATAGAAATAAATAGTAGACTCATTTCAGATACATGGCAGTAACAATACAGTATAAATAAGAGCAGACAGGTCCCAAGAGTGATTGAGAAAATCTGCATCTGCAGGACAGATTCTGAGTCAGCAATTGAGCCAGGAACTGAAAATACAGTGTGATTTTTTTTTTCTATTGATTCTGCGAAGCTGGAACTCTACTTCCCAGAATCTTCTTTCCTGTGTGGTTCTAGGCGTGAATTGGCCAAAAGGAAAACTAACACAAGATTTAGATGGCAGACATGACAACAGCCATTTCTCTGTGGGAGTCATAGTGGTTAGAAGTGATAGAAGACAGAGGCAGCAGCAGTCAGCTTGTTCTTCCTCTCCCCCATTGCATATCCAGCTCTCCTGCCTGTCAGCTGGCCCGATGATCAATGGTGACTGCAGGCTCACCTGCAGATGCAGACATTCTGGCCTTCCCTATTCATGTCTGCTGCTCTCCTGTATGCTCACAACCAGCAACTGGATATGCCTGGCTTTAGGAGGATTACTTAGTGAATATTCTTTGATCATCAAACTCCCTCTTTTGGGACCTCGTGTCCCCAGCTCCTCCTATAATCATGTAGGCCAAATTCCTATGTAAACCTCTTACTCCATAATATTCACAGTTCTTCTGCTTCCTCAGTTGAATCATGAGTGATAGTTATAGCTACTAGAATTGGCTCTAGGGAACAGAACCGTAAGGATGGGAATCCGGCCATCGTACTCTGATAAAATTAGATTTAAAGGCATTAGTGACTTTGTGCCCAGTGGCTTAGGAGACACTAGCTGTCCATGGAATGCTATGGCAAAACAGTTATTTTAATTACTATCTGTCATCACTTATCATCAAATTCTTATAGAATATAAGGCTTTGAACAAACAAGAAGTTCCTACCAAATAATATTTTGGTGGAAATAAATCATACATTCGGTTCATTTGTTGCTTCTGAGTGCACTGCTGAACATGGATAAAGAAAATCATTAAATTTCCAACTCCAGGTCTGCGTCAAGAATTAGAAAGCTTTTAAGTCTATATCAACTTGGTTAAGTTGTAACTATGTTTTCTAAAAGGCAGGAATTAATGCAGAGGAAAGTCACTAACCAACCCTCCTGAAGCACTGGTGCAGGTGGACAAATTGGAAACTTCCAGGTCAACGGCTCTACTCTAGGAAAGTCCAGGCTACCAGCCTGAGACCACAACGGGGAGTCGGTAGAAAAGGCCGAACAAAACTGTTGCCTCTGCACAGCCACTGTCTGAAGCCTCAGATCTAAAAACCAACCCCAAAGTCTAATCCTCTAGGTGGCTGAATTACAAGACAAATTGAATTTACAATCTCACGGGGTCTCTAATGCTCAATGTGCTTTTGTTATTTGCTTTTAGTATAAGAGCTGTGTTCTACAAGTATATATCAATAAAAAAATTAATGAGCAGAAGTCAAGAAGTTACATCCCTAGGAATATAATATGTTTTTTCATTTTTAAAACTTCCAAGAGTAATTTCCTCAAACAACGTAAAAATATAAAGAATAGGAATAAATGCAAATCAATGAGGAAATGAGGAAGATTGGGTTTGGTTTTAAAATTGTTACTGGATTTCATAAAAACAAATTAGCTGAATTACTGCATTTTCCACATTTCACAGAGTCAGAATTTTAGAGTGGGAAGAAGCTGTAAGGCTCTCTATTTTGCAGCCATATACACATAGTCTCTATGTATTCTGTTCTATTGTTTCATGTGCTTTGACTTCTTTGACTTTGGTCATTAAATTTGTTTTGAAGATTTAGCATATGAAAAATATAAAGTCACAGCAGGAATGATCAGTACCGAATTTTGGACAACAGTTAACCCTGGGTTAGGTGAAAAATGAAAAGAAATGCAGCTGGCAAGGGTACAAGGAGGCTTCCAGTGCATTTACAATGTTTTATTTCTTAAGGCAGTGTTAGAAACACAGTCCTGTGTTATATTACTTTCCAGAATTTTGCATGACTGAAACATTTTATCAAAATAAGATAGTAAAAACAGATTTAGCATGGGACTTATATGTAGGTTTTTCTCTATTTCATCTTGGGCACGAAGATTTTAATAAAAGACATTTTATGTTAGATAAAAGGTTTCTGCACAGCCAGTCAATGAGTCAATGAATTATACAAAGCAACTGTCAGGAAACCTGGTTCCTACAGAAAGGATTTTTCAAGATTTACATAAAGTTTTATAGATAGAGAATTTTGGAAAAGATCTTATTCAGGCAGATACAAAATAAAGACTTACTTTGGCAGCAAGCAAGGCATAAAATTGTCTTCTCTTTCCTATCCCCTACAGAGAAGAAACAACAGTGACTTTGAATGATAAGAACTGGATTCCGGCCAGAATTCTGGCCTCTGCTAGCTGTAAGGCCCCAGCTCAGGGAGGGCTTTGAAAAGCTTTTGCTGACTCAAGAAGTGCCAAAGAAAAGAGGTGGGTAGTGGCACTAGCCAAAAAAATAAAAAATCAAAGTAACCGTTGTTCCTTCTTTCCATGAAGTACTCTTAAAGAAAACAGAACAAGAGGAAAAGATGTGCTCTCAGGAACAGTTAGAGCATCACATTTTTATGATAAAATAATTCTAGTTTTTAGAAATGGTATCTGGGTCACTTTTTAGCTCTGTCTGTACAAGGACTTCTAAAGACAGCATCTCCTAATCAAGTCTCACACAGCTCACTCACATACACATGGCTTTTGTTTATTCTTGTTTAACTTGGTTTTCACATTTTTATACATGGCCTTAAGGAATGACTTTGATGCTGAATTTTTCTGGAAATAAATGAATAAGTAAATACAGAAGTCATATATACACAAAATGCAAAAATACAAATGAATGGGACCCTCAAGTGTTTTTTAAAAACCTATGTCCCCAATAGTTTTTCCAAGAAAGATTCTATTTCAACAGCAGTTTTACGTCTCCAACTACTGAAGTATGCTAATTTCTGGACTCTTGAATTAGCCAGGTGTTTAGTTACATTGTGAAATAACTATGGAGACAAAATGCCTCAGAAGCATAAAACCGTTTTTATTTAATATTTTCTCATGAAGAATATAAAATGAAGTCCTGACCAGTTCGATAGTGCATCTTTCTCAAGGGTGACTAATTTATTACCTGCTACCCCAGAATATTCAATTGTCTAAGAATGTTGGCCAGGCTGGTGTCTTGTTTTGTTTTTCAGCTGGGGGGGTTTTCGTTGACTTTGCAATTTATTTCATTTATTCATAGAATTTTGCTCTGACCTTTTTTTCTGTTTGAGTCTCATGTACATCAGTGTGGGTGGCATTCAGTTTTAAAATATTCTTTCCAAACACACACACACATGCACGCACACACAGAGGTGTGGAAGTAGGATTTCATTTTAGCTGCCGATCTTAAAGCTGTAAACAAAGTGAGTAAATATTCTTCAAATGACTTACAGTCATCTAAGAGCTATTCAAATGAATAAATCCAGTCTATATGAAAACTATAGAAAAACTTCTAACAAAAAAGACTATGATAAATGCAGAATGCTTTCTATCCTGACACTTCTTTCTGCCTGTCCTCATGTTCACCTCTTTCTCCATTAAATTCCCTGAAGAGCTTACATAAAACAAAAAGCTGATTAAAGTTTACCAAAAGTTTCAGTGTTTGGGAATCAAATACATATCTCACCAAAAAGTGTTATCAAAATAAAAACAAAGTTTCAGGCTTTGAGTTCCTTTTAAGCTTGAGCTTCTTCATGGATAAGAATATCAATGGTTATGATATATATCGAGAGAGAGATGAGAAGGACAGCAACTTTGATCAAGTCTGACTGGATAAGACTCAGAAATACCTGCTTCTCCTCCTGCCTTTTCCCCTTTACACTGGTGCATTTTTAAATGTATAAATTGATTAGGAATCCTTAGTCACTAACACATGTTCAGTAGGAAAACTAGTAAACATTAATGTTAATCTCTTTGAAGGAATTTTTCTCAGTAAAGAAAAAAAATAATAAAGCAGTGTATGGAGGAGAAAGCAGATTCAAGAAGGCATTTTAATTGTTTCTTGTTTTTGTTTTTGATTTGAGATGGAACCTCATTCTCACCCAGGCTGGTTTGCAGTGGCGCAATCCCGGCCCACTGCCACCTTTGCCTCCTGGGTTCAAGCGATTCTCCTACCTCAGCCTCCTGGGTACCTGGGACTACAGGCATGTACCACCATGCGTGGCTAATTTTTGTATTTTCAGTAGAGATAAGGTTCACCATGTTGGCCAGGCTGGTGTCAAACTCCTGACCTCAGATGATCTACTGCCTCGGCCTCCCCAAGTGTTGGAATCACAGGATTGAGCCAACACACCCAGGTTTAGCTGGGGACATTATGGTATGTTTATATATTTATGGGATTGAGTTTCCCATAGAAGGGAAAATATGTAGATTCCAGGAAAAGAAAGGACACATTTACTGAAGGGGTAACCTTGAGAAAGGAAAGGAGAAAGACGTAGGTCTCAATCAGAAGGATTAAACAGACACAAGCACGGACACTTCTTCCACAGTCGTAGGTGGGCACCAAAGCCTGTGCATACAGCTGCCAGTGGTTTGGTAAATGTAGTGGCGGGAATATAGGACACAATTTTCAGTGATATAGGAAGCAAGTTTATCAACTGAGAGTGAAAATGGGGGAGGGGGTTTTTGAGTTTTAAGGAAAAAGAGAAGGAATAAAATAATTATCTAGAAGAATGATGGAGTGATTTTACTAGGGATATGGGGTAAGATTGCCCGGCAACTTTGAGAACCCAGTTGAGGATGGTAGTCATGAATTTAAAGTGAGACTGGGCTTTGGGATGGGTCATGTTTTAGTTTTATTTCCTCCAACCACATTAAACTATGGGGATGCAGGGTTTAACTCATGCAGTTAGGATTTGCTAGGTGTATGCAATGAAATGATAATCTGGCAGCGGACATAATGATTGTGATGATGATGATAGTAATGGCGAAAGACATTGGAATCTATGTTGAGTAAACAGAGAAACAAGGATGACAAGGAGATGAAAAGCAATGAGAGGGTGGTAGGATCAGGTATGTTTATTACCACGGGGGATTCTGTTATTGGTAATGTAAAAGCTTATTGTATGTTTGTCCATAGGAGTTGATGACTAAAGTGGAGAGGAGAAGAAAAAAATTACAAGAGAGGAAATTAAGGACAGGTTGTCAGAAAGATCATCTGTGTGGATATTGAAATACCCCTGAATTTTGAATGGAGAGCCAGTAAATGGAAGTTAAAAACCTGAAGTAATGAAAGTGGCTGAGGCTGTGTGGTCAACACAAAGGAGGTGAAGGTGGTGTAGACTGCAGACAAGAGTAGCAACTCTGGGCGTTGTAGGCAAGAAGTAGAAACAATGAGCTGGAAGTTGTAATGAGAGAAAGAAAGACACCCATTGTAGCCCCAGGTTCAGTGGCACTGGGGAGTGGGAGAAAACAATCGCTACATTTAGAATCTTCCTTGAATTTCTGGAGGAACTTCTATATTAACATTGCTAGTATAATCTTTTAAATGCACCTTTAGGATTTGTTTCTCTTTCCAAAGCTTAACACATTTTTCTCATAATTATACTATGCCTACAATGGCATCATCTCTTAGATATTTGTTAGGCTATGAGAGCTGGGGATGGGAAATCAGAGACAGAGTGAACCAAACAGTTCACATGGTCAACATTTTATTTTTGGTTGATGTTTTCTCAAACTGCTTTAACTTTCACCAGTCCTGGCATTAAGGGGTTGCTGGAATGTGGGGAGGTAACTTGAATACCAAATACAAATGTTATCTATCAATCCCCCAATGACCCCAAGTAAAATGAAATAGTATATTCCAATATAGACCCTCGACATTTCTCCATGTTAATAAGGTGTAAAGGAAAGCATCTGGAAGTAGAAAGCAGTTACTTTAATTAATTTGTAACATACATTCTACATAAAAACTGGGCTTGCCATACAAATACCACTTCCCTCTACCACATACCAGTTTTCCACCCCAAACCTTGCTGTGAAAAAAATTCTGTAGTCACTATTGCCTGCCTGCATGCATTCACTAGTATGTTGCATGGGTGTAGACATAGCTTCTATTTGTGAATATAACAATTCAATTTGTGACTATGTAACTAATCTGTCTTGAACTTCATCAAAGTAAATTTAGTACAAAAAGTACTGGAAAACTTTGTATTTGTGTACTTGTGTGATTTGAACCCTTACATGATGTTACAATGAGGCTTCAGAACACTATGTGTTTTTAAAAATACTGCAAATCAATCCTTTTGATACTTTTTTCCCCTAAAACCATGTGCAACAAGCTCACATTAAGTGAAACTTAACACAGATAGGACACTCTCTAGGAATTAATGAAGTCAATAGAACCCAAATCTACAAAAACTATGTCTCTTTCTAAAGACACTTATTGAAATGAATGTTAATTCATAGGAAGACCCAGGTTGGTCTAAAGCAAGCGAAAATACACTGTCCTAACCTATTTGACTTCACTTTGGAAAAGGGAAATTTTAGAAAAACTGGTAGCCACCCTGCTCCTGTGTGTGTGTGTGTGTGTGTGTGTGTGTGTGTGTGTGTGTGTGTGTGTGTGGTGTGGTAGAAATGTGGAAATGTAGAGGGAGATAAAATACAGAAACAAAGAAGAAGGGTGGGAGGGGAAACTCACTGCAGGATCCGCTCCGCACAGGGCACCGCAGTGGCAGCCTTCTGAGTTCTAGGCATGAGAGTTGCTCAAGCCTGTGTTTGGAAATGACAGCTCAGATATAGATGATGTAGGATTCCCTGGTGAATGAACACAAAAGACTGCCCTGGAAGCATCATTTAGGAATTTAGAGAAGGAAGTCATCTGACTTCTTTGCAGATCATGAGGTGGGTCATTAAGTCATTTATAGTTTAATTTCCATGTCAAAACCTCAATTTTAAACATATTCACATCCCCACAAGTACACAGATTACAGAACAGATTTAATTTTTTACAGGTGCTATAGCCAAAAAACCTCCTAATTGGCTAAAATACTGAGAAGATACATAAACTCAGCTTCAGAACGTATTGTGAAGGTAAAGAACTGACTTTTAATTCATTTTGTGGATCTCAAAAGCTGAGTATGTAATGTAAAGGGAGTATAAGTAACATACCACCAACAAGCTAACGACTAAATGCTGAACTAATTTAACAAAATGTAATATTGAAATATATATATATATAGCATGTAAATTTCATATTTATAATCCTAATAAACTTATAATAAAATCCCAGTGCATGCCTGTAATATTGTTAAGTTTCATTTCCATCGTCAACTGCCTACTTTTAGAAATATGTAATATTACCTTGAGCCATTTGGGTTTTATGTGGCAATTGCATTTACCTTAACTCTTCCCTGGAGGTAGATTGACTCATTTATTTCATTCTGAAGGAAATGGATTTCTGCATCAGAATGAAATAAAAATGATTAAATATGAATTGAATCATTTAATCCTTTTTCTGGGTCAAAGGGCATAATTATCTCCCCTGCTGAGTGCTATATGTGTGCTCATGTACCAGAACATGATCACACATATAGCATTTTATACTTTATACGTAGCTCTAAAATGGTGAGTTGTGAGAAAAAGGTGGCAAGACCCCAAGTATATAACCAGTGGCAAAGGCTTCAGGTGGTGTGTGGGAGGTATAGGCCCACCACGGCTGTGTTACTTTACCAGGCATGTGTGCATAATCCATCCAGGTTTTTTTTAAAAAAAAAATCTCTTTGTCACTATGTAAGTTAGCTTAACAAAATGTTTTAGGACAGGATTTTTCTTTTAAACTTGTCTTTGAGGTTTGGGGGTACAGGCAAATGTTTCTTACCTAGGTAAACACGTGTCACCAGGGTTTGTTGTACAGATTATTTCCTCACCGAGGTATTAAGCCCAGTACCCAATAGTTATCATTTCTGCTTCTCTCTCTTCTCCCACCCCACTCAAGTAGACCCCATATCTATTATTTCCTTCATTGTGTTTATAAGTTCTTATGATTTAGCTCCCACTTATCGGTGAGAATATGCGTTATTTGGTTTTCTGTTCCTGCGTTAGGTTGCTAAGGATAATGGCCTCTTACTCCATATGTGTTTCTGTAAAAGGCATGATCTTGTTCTTTTTATAACTGCATAGTATTCCATGGTTGTATGTACCACATTTTCTTTATCCTATCTGTCATTGGTGGGCATTTAGATTGATTCCATGTCTTTGCCATTGTGAATAGTGCTGCAATGAACCTTTGTGTGCATGTGTTTTATGGTAGAATGATTTATATTCCTCCGGGTATATACCCAGTAATGGGACTGGGGACAGCATTTTTCTATACTAAGGATGCTTTGGGAAAGTGTAGTTATAGAACACAAGATCAACAGCCCTTTCACAAGGCATGTTTATTGCATTCACCTTTTATTTGCAGTAGTTGCAAATTCAGGCTCAAATCAGTCTCTCCACACCGATTTACTGCATTCTAGGGTGGCTGGCGTGCAATGCTTGTGAGAGGAAAACAGAAGAGTGAGGAAGAGAGAGGCTTGAAAACTGGGTAACCTGGATAGAAATCCAGGCTTTTCCTTTTAATGGCTGTGTGACCTCCATTGAATTGTTGACCCTCTCTGGTTCTTGGTTTACTCATCTGTGAAATGGAAAGAAGACTTAATCTTGCAGAATATTACAAAGATTAAATGAGACAACATCCAGAGAGGGACAGCACACACTCAATGTTCAGAAACAACAAGTGGAGCTGTCATCATGCTCAGCGCTACACAAGGGCTCTCAGGCACTTGGAAGTGGCCTCACAATGGTGGGAATGCAGGCATTCTACATGGAGGGTCCTCAAAATGACGTACATCTGTTTGGAGTAGGGTGACCAGCCTGGAATGTACCTGTGGCCCAGCATGTGTTCTAGCTAGTGCCCTCTGTGGCTCTCAAGTGTCCCTGTTTGGATAACAAATCATGCAGTCACTCCCGCACTAGAAATTTTAGTGTTCTTTTTCCTGGGGGCATTTTTGAATGGCCAGATTCTCAAGCATCTGGAGGGCTTCATGTCCCATTCCAAATCCATAACTGTGATTTTTCTCAGCTGATGCTTGAGTCAAAGCTCAGGATGGAGTCTGTTGTGGGTAAAATTGTACCCCTCAAATCCATATGTTGGAGTCCTAACCACCCAGTACCCCGTAACATGACCTTAGAGGATGGAGTCTGTTATGGGTAAAGTTGTATCCCCCAAATCCATATGTTAGAGCTCTAACCACCCAGTACCCCAGAACGTGGCCTTATTTGGAGATTAGATCTTTGTAGAAGTTACCACATTAACATGAGGTCATTACAGTGGGCTCCAATCAAATATGACTGATGTCCTTACTAAAAGGAGAAATTTGGAGTCAGGCATGAATGGAAGACGATGTGAAAAGACACAGGGTAAAAACAGCCATCTATGGCCAGGGAGAGAGGCCTGGAACAGATCTTTCCCTCCCAGTCCTCAGAGAACCAATGGCTGGCTCCTTGATTCCTGACTTGTAGCCTCAGAACTATGAGATGATGAATTTTCCATGGTTTAAGCCACCCAGTGTGTGGCACTTTGTTACAGCAGCCCTTGCAAAATATCACAGTCTAAAGGAGGGAGCAGAGCCTTGCCCCTTCTTGGGTTCTGAGCTTTCCACCCTAGAAAAACACCACTTCCTTCCAGAGTCTGAAATTGTAATTCTTTCTATGGACCATCCTATATGTCAGCTGCTTGTAGCTCTGTGGGAGCTCTAGAGAGGAAACATTAAAATCAAACTGTGAATAATGACACGAATGCTCAATTAGCAATAATGACATATATCAGAGTCAAGGTTCCATTCTCTGAAAGCATCTCAGGATTACTACTCCAACTGCCTGGGAATTATAAATTATTAACACATTTATCTAGAAAGCATAACAGCACATTATTATGGGGAATCTCTGTCCATGGAACTTACTGGTCATTCAGAGGCCTAATAATTTACTCTTTGTTCTCTAAAGTAAATATATGCAAGTTACATAAATCAAACCTACTTTGAAACCAATATTTTTCCTCATGGAAAAGCAACATGTTTCTTCCAGTAACTTTATCCACTTCCTACCCCCTCCCACATATACACATGCACATGCACACACACACACACACACACACACAGAGGCACAAAGAGCCTAGAACCAGACATTTAGCATTTGTATACATTTTGTAAAATATTATCTTCCACCCTTTCAGCTAACTCTGGGTCACAGCAATGTACAAATGCTTACAGATACAAACACAGGCTTTTGCCTATTTATGCTTTTCCTTTGAAAACAAAATATCTTAAAATTCTATCTAATACATCACAAATGCTTCAACAAGTTGTTTGTAATTAATGTCAGAGAAGCTATAGAGGGATGTATTGGAAAATTTTGGAAAACGGAATGTAGTTAAAAGAATCTTGATTTTTTTTTGTTACAATGTGTCTGCCACATATTGTTAACATTTTCAGGGAATCTATTGTTCAATGACTATAAAAACAAGTTACAGATATTGTTGTTTGCCTCACAAAATATTTGATTATACCAATAATGCCTAAGCAGTACATAAACCAAAATTCAGAAAGTCCACATTCATTTTACATCATATTTTTAACTCATGCCAGGGTAGAACAACAACAGCAAAAATCAGTAAGAAAGGAAAATGACTTGCATTGTTTGGAGACTTTCTCACTCCCCAAATACGAACATATATTTGCTTCATTTTAAATAATCCCTTATAATTTGCTAATTACCAGAGTAAGCTAAAATTAGTTCTATTAAATACAATTTTCCCTTTTCCCCATATAATTGCATGTAAAAATATCTCATAATGAAAGGAGTGTGAACTTTGAAGTAACACAGACCTGAGTACAATCCTGTCTCTTTCATTCAAGGGTTGTGTGGCCTGAGGCAAGTTTCTAGGCTCTGCTGCACCTTAGTTTCTTTAGCTTAGAAATGAGGATAATGCTTACTTTACAGGGTGGTGGAGAGGATTAAAGACACTGAATCAAGTATGGGCTACACTAATAAGGGACAAGACTGTGAAGTGCTGTGGCCCTTTCTGAACATGACCACACCATTAACTCTCATCCCACACACGCTTCCACAGACAAGGCCCATCGCCAACAAGGGGTGGTATCTCCTTCCTTTCCTCTTTAATCTGGGCTGGCCAAGCAGTTCCCTTATTACCAAAAGGATGCAGCAAAAATGATGCTTTATGGCTTTCCAGAGGAGGTGAGAGAAATCATGCAGCTTCCCCTGATTCTCCTGGTACATTTGCTTCCCTGACAGTCCTTCTGGGGACCCAGCTACCATATTATAAGGAACTCAAACCACATGGAGAAGAGACATGGAGGTGTCCCAGGAAATAATCCCAATGGAGCCCAGCCTTAGAGTATTCCATCCCAGATGCTGACATGTGAGTGGAGAAACCTCCAGGTGCTTCCAGTCCCAGTCACCTGAGTTACCCCTAGTCATCTGAGTCTTCCCGGCTGAGGCTCCAGACTTCACACTTCTATGCTGTATGTGAATCCTCACCCACAGAATCCTGAGCATGGTGAGATGGGAGATGTTTTATACCTCTAAATTTCAGTGGTTTTTATGCAACAATAGGTAACTGGAGCAATGCCAATAATATGCTTAGAATTGTGCTGCAAGAAAATTAAGAGGACCCCCACATTTGGGAGCCTAGGTTTCAAACACGTGTGATATAAATAGTCTGTCAACACACTCTCTAACTAAGTAGCAGCTCTTTCTTCTCTGAGCCCCTGCAGTGTCTCTGCAAAAGTGGGAGAAAGTCACAGTCCATGATCTGCAACCATAGAACTAATTCCACACAGTTTAGTCCTTTGACAAAGTAATGCAGAGCAAATGTGGGAGAAGATTGGGCAAGGACCCACGACTATGCTCTCCGCTGGTTTCATCCAACACTTCACTCTATCTAGATAATCACTTGATTAATGCATTTGTCTTTAAAATGCAAACACCTTCTAGGAACCTTGGACTCCTTCATTACAGAGCAGAAATAAACCAAATAACTTCCTTAGAGTAGAAGAAGGTGGTACATTTTGGAGATCAAGCTTATGTATGGAAGAGCCTTGGGTTAGCTTAAGGCCATCAGAGAATATAGACTACCTGAGAAGCACGATACTGGGGGTTATGCCAAAGAAAGGAGACAAAGCTTCTTGAAAAGTAGGTGGGAGAGTGATAGTAAGATTAGTTCTGCCCATTCATAGCCTAAATCAATAGGGCTGGTGCTGGGTACTTGCCGGGTACTGACAGTGCGTGAATGTATTGGACCCATTCCCTAAAGGAATTCTGCAGGATTCCCTAGGGCCGGGTTCTCCTCTAAGTCACTGAAGCCTCCATGACGTATTTGCAAAGCTAAACTGCTCCCAAACCAGCCTTGGCACCATTCACTCAGTTCACCAGTGTAAGAAGGAGGGCAGGGGGAGGGGGAAGAGGAAAGGGAATTTGAGGGAGAAACAGAAGGGGAAAAAACGTAAGCCATCTAATTCTTCATACCTACTTTTTATCTCTCTGGGTGCAAAATCCTTAATTATAGGACTGGGTCTTGTGCTAACATGATTACTGTACCTAACTCACAGCTAATAAATTATTTATTAAGCAGAATTGAACTAAATCTGTGCATTATTTGCAGAATTTACTATTCACAATAATTTATAGAATATGACACAAGAATGGCAAAGGCTAGGTGAAGAAGTCATGCTCTCCCAGGTTTACATTCTAATCAGTATTTTTTATACTTGAGAAAAGATGATACTGTTAAAAATATTTAGTTTGGAGACATTCACAGGTATCATAAAAAGCTTTTTCAAGTAAAAGCCTTCAAAAAGAGACAGAAAATCTATTGGAGCAAAAGAAAATAAAATACTAACTTGTCACCAATGTCATTTTCAAGGCTATAAAAACCTACTTTCCCTTCCTCAAACCTATTCACAAATAAACTTTCACACTTTGGTTTCAAAACCTGCATTGTTTCAGTTAGATCCATCGTGGAATTACATCCAAGTCTGCAATTCTCATAGACTGTAAGATTCTTAGCATCTCACATAACAAGAACAACTAGGCATGGCAATTTCCCTCAATATCTTATTTAAGAAGAACACTTCTCTCCCAGGGGAACATCAATCCAGTTATGAAGATCCTTCTGCCTTTCAAGGCCACCATTTCCATCTCCAAAGAGCTCTTGACTCTTCAAACATTTTTTGTGTTGAGATGAAATCAATTTTCTTCTGGTCTAAATGTTTTATAAAGCTGCCATTAATGGAATCATTCAAAATATGACTATTCCAATACACATTTATAACAGATTTAGGGACATAGTGAATAAAACTAGATCTTATTCAGTTGAATATGTGCTAGACACTATGATGTTTTAAAGAAAGAGGAAGGGGTAGGCAGGATTTAACACTTAATAAATATTCTTCTTACATTGGTTATTAGAAGTTGCAGTGGCTCACGCCTGTAATCTCAGCACTTTGGGAGGCTGAGGCACGTGGATCGCCTGAGGTCAGGGGTTCAAGACCAGCCTGGCCAACATCACGAAACCCCATCTCTGCTAAAAATACAAAAATTAGCTGGGCATGGTGGCAGACACCTGTAGTCCCAGATACTCAGGAGGCTAAGGCAGGAGAATCACTTGAACTCAGGAGGAAGAGGTTGCAGTGAGCCGAGATTGTTCCACTACACTCCAGCCTGGGTAACAAAGTGAGACTCTGCCTCAGAAAAAAAAAAAGCTCTGTAGATTTACAGCAATGAAAGGGAATTGAAAGGGAATACTAACAAAGAAGACTACCCAAAAGACAAAATCATGTTAAAAGAATAAAACAGAACAGGAACAAAGGAACAAATACATCCAGTGTACAATATAAAACTGCACCTAATAAAAACAAACATTAGTATGGATTTTAAAATAAACATCATTCCAAGCACAGAACTTTGATTTACATACAAGTACAAAATGAAACATCTCTAAGATAGCTTTATGTAAATTTTTCTAATGTGAGATGTTTTAAAAATAAATTGCAAAGAAAAAATAAGAACAAAGTAATATCCTTTGTATTCTGTTAGTAATACAGGATAAGCAGTTTGCCATTTTTATGCTCTGAGCATGTTTACAGGTTGTAGAAATTTAATTTGTAAATAATTTCCAAACATTAAAAAAATATGGGGAAGTTTGTTCTGTAAGTTAAACAGTAATGTGATATCAACATCATTAAAAATAAACTTTCACCTGTTACTAATTTTCTTCTTAGTTACAAAGTCATTGTTTGTTTGAATGAAAAGAAAAAGCATCTTAATGTTGTTTATACAGTTCAAATAGGAGAACAAATCACAAAGATTCATGTATGCTAAAAAGCAAATAAAAGAACATTTCCAAGAATATGTTGAAAATTCAACCAGGTCTTTTGTAAGTCCTATAATGTGAACCTCAGACAAAGCCTCAGATAGTGCATATTTGAGTTACAAACAGTACTGCAATAGTACATCTGAGACTAATTCTTTTGTATGTACTATCGTTAATTGTGGACTTGTGATAAACTCTGAAAGTTGAGCCCTATATTACAAAAGTCTTCCACAAACTCTGCCAGCAAAGAAAAAAAGTATTTTGTGTGGTGCCTTTGGTTTCAGTTTTATTATTATAGGGGGTGTATCATATTGTGTGTATATAATTGTATGTTTGTTTATAGTTTATGGATATGCGTGTAATTTTGGAGCTGGCTTCCATTTTCAGCAGCAGTCGAAATCCATGCCCAGAAATAAGCAGAAATAGCCCTTGAAGGGTACAAAATGACTAGATCAACCCATTGTAATCTGGGTCATTCACTTGAATAACTAGATCATGACCACAGCTTCAACATTAAGTTTCTGTACTTTGGAACCAAAAGTCTAGATCTGACCCGGCACAGTGGCTCATACCTGTAATCCCAGCATTTTGGGAGGCTGAGGGCAGACAACCTGCGGTCAGGAGTTCCTAAAGCAGCCTGGCCAACATGGCGAAACCCTGTCTTCATCAAAGGTACAAAAATTAGCCTGGAACATTGAGATAACATCTCATACCAGATAGAATGGTGATCATTAAAAAATGCTGGGCAACAGATGCTGGAGAGGATGTGGAGAAATAGGAACACTCTTACACTGTTAGTGGGAGTATAAATTAGTTCAACCATTGTGGAAGACAGTGTGG
>NW_016107317.1:13984927-14101677 GCF_001604975.1 Cebus imitator
CACACACACACACACACACACACACACACACACACACAAACTGAAGTAATAAAGTCCCTTTAATCTCCAGTTTTTGTTCTACATTGTAAACACACTATGTTAGGAGATTTCCGAATATTTTTAATTTTAACAATCTAAAGACATTTATTCTTCCTGTTACCTTACAGCATCAAATATTCTCTCTTCCCCAACCCCACAATACCCACCTGCTCCCTCTCCCTTCCTGTCTTTCTCTCTCCTTTTCTCCCACTTTCCCCCTTTCTCCTCCCTCCTCTCTCCTCTCCTTACATTTATTGAATAAGTAGCACAAGGCCGTCCTATTCTGAAGTTTCTTCCCCAATTCTTTCAGCACCCCATCAAGATCCTACTCTATTTCTTTGCTCTTAATCTCCAAAACTTCCTGAATTAGTGGATTGTATTGCTGCCAGATTTTCCCACTCTCAGTAACGCAACATCACCTTCGATCCTTCTCTCTCATGTACCCTCTCTTAAGTGTCTCCAGTGAATATTTTGTTGACAGAGCCTTTTCCTCAGTTTACATTCTTCACTACACTAGAGGCTATTGGACTTCTTGAAATCCTTTCCCTATGGTTTCCTCAATGCATACTACTCATTCTTGTATGTCTCTGACAATCCCTTATCTGCATTCTTTTCCAGTCCTTCCTCCTTATTTATCTCCATAAATTCAGGTGTTCCTAAAGGATCTTTCCTTCTCTGTTTATTCTACTCTCACTATTTGATGCCTGGTTCAATTTTTACAGCTTCAACTCACAGATCTGTCCAAATGGCTTCCAAATCTTTCTCTGATCTGGATTTCTCTCCCGAGCCACAGCTTCAAATCTCCAGCTCTGCATCAAACACTTGCACCAAGGGCCCCTCCCTCTGGGGCATCTCTCACGTTCACCTCCAGCCTCACGCTTGTCTAATTTATCACCTATCCTGCTGCTAAATGCACTTCCCAAAAGTTCAACCCTGACCATATTTCTCTTTTTCCAAAACTTTCAATACCTCTCCATGACTCCTATGGAAGAATGCCCCCATCTTCTTTTCTGTGGCATTCCACAGCCTCCATCTATTTATCTTGATTCATACTGTTCACCTCACTTCTCATAATCACCATCAAGTATCTTTCTCTTTAGCTAACATGAGCTACACAGTCTCCTACGCTTTCTAGAATCTCCTTGCTCATGGATTTTCTTTGGCCTGCAACACCTTTTTGTCCATCTCTGCCAGCTCTAAGCCCCACATCAACCTGCAAAGTTAACACTGAATGTAAGTGACCATACAGGGTCTTCCCTTTTCTATCCCCACTTCCCAACCATGAGGGACACTCCCTCCTCACCATAAACTTATTAAATATGGTCTCTTCTGAACCACTTTCCACCTTGTGTAAGTTATTTGTGGATATGCCTTACACTCCCTATAAACCCTTCAAGGCCAGAGGTATATGTGTCCATAGCATCTGACACAATGCCTGGTGCATGAGACTTTCATTTTTGTTTTTTTCATTTAATAGGCATTTACTGGATACTGTCTCACACATTGGAAATGCAACGGTGAATAAAACACAGTCCTTGTTTTTATAAGGTTTATATTGTAAATTTAAGAGAAATGTTTATGCATAAAAATTTTTGAGAAAATATTTAGTTCTTCTAATTGTCAATATTTTATGGAATGGGTGTTCTTTTCTATGTAAATTCAAAGTATTACCCTATCAGAGAAGGCATAAGTCAGCTTTCTTCAGGACGTAGAAAAGAAAGGCTTTGGTGTCACTTCTCTGGCCTCCAGCCCTGGGATTCTGTCTCCCGCCTTTCTCCACCGCCAACTCCAACCTTGATTTGTCCATGTTTTACCTTATTCTCACTCTGCCTCTTGTTACATGGAATCTGGCATTATACTGAAGCCTGGCCTTTGTCCTCCAAGCCTTGACCTTGTTCCCTCATAACTTTTAGGCTACCTATCTGGACTTGATACAAGTCCTAACCATTTTACGAGTTTGCCTTTGTTTTGTTTTTAAACAACAGATAAATGGATGACCCTAGGCCACCAAAGCCATATGGAGGACAATTGTGCAGCTATCTGGTCAGAAACCTGGGACACCCATATTGACTTAAGTGACAATGTTGAAAAAACACAAAAACAAAAAAACTCCCAAAACCTCCATTTCTGAATGCAGCGTGGTGACAACCGTTGAAAAGCCAACTGCACAGGGCACACCAAGTGCTGGATTCCAGCTGCTGCCTTCGGCTTTAGGGGCCAAGGAAACCACGTCTCCAGTTTGAGGTTTGCTCTACTGGCTTCTTTCCTGCGGATAAATGTCATTCCTCTGGAAACAAGGACTGTATTCATCAGCTGAGAATTAGGATCATTCTTCAGTCCAACCAAATTTCGTTTTCTCAGGCCTTCCATTCCTCTTCTCTCAAAATACGTCTTTGCTTCTCAAGTTCATTTAGGGACTTACTACCAAATGTATAGACTTGTACACTATCTGCAATATTTCAAGGTGCTAATTAAGAACATCTGCCTTTCACCATAAATTCTGTATCACATTCCAATAAGAAAAAGCAGAAGCATCTTCTAGGAAATCTGAAATGCAGAAGATGTATGGTGTGCCCTTGATTTCATTTGCTCTCTAGGATCAACAGAAAGCTCTTATACCTATTTTAAGCAAACCGTCTTCATAGCCTCAGATGCAATTTAGTGAACGATACTGCACACAGAAGGAATCTGCCTCAAATAACTAACCCCGTTACCTCCTTGTTTCCTGCACACATTCCTCTGTGAGGGAAAAAACAGGGCTTCTCTTTCCTTTTAAGGAAATGAGGTTTTTTTCAAAAGGCTTGCAAGCTCAAAATGGAACTCAAAGTCAGCAGTCTTAGGAGTATTATACTGGGCTGTGGAAGGTAAATTAAACTGGAGCTAAAATCATGGCTGGATTAAATAATTTTATAATATCTCCAAACCTTTTACCATGTATATTGTTCTGCGTTTATAAACTAAATTTAGAAATCGCTTAACCTAGGACTAGCTTAGTCCCTAGGACTATGTAAAGGATTTTTGGAAGTTACATTAACTCCTTCTTGCTAGATTTGAAAATCATCATAATAATTTACTAAATGGTCTCTGAAAATAACAATGCAGTTTCCAAGAGCACTCATCTTGTTATCCTGTGGCGTAAAGCTCAGCATAAATATATAAGTATATTACATTTTCTTAGGCTAAGTACCTGGGGCAATAATGGGATCAGAGGAAAAGAAACATTAATCTGCAGTTTAGTCCTACTGTGGAAAACCACTGCTCCTCAGCCCCCAAATCCCTTCCACCTAATTCAGGATAATCCTGAGAATGTCTCACAAATATTCACAAATAAGGGGTCTCTTGGTCCCCTGTAATACAGCATGTTATTCACATCTTATATAGCATAATTAATATTTTGGCAAAAACAGTTTCATGGTAGCTTCTAATTACTCTTCATTCAACAACTATATTTTCAACATGTTTTCTCAAGCACATTGCTGCGTACTAGGAGTTAAAAGAGTAAGCAAGAGAGACTTAGCCTCTATCCCTGTCAAACTTGTTGCCTTGCCGTTCTTGTTACCCTCCTCCCTGGTTGCCAAAGCCATGTGACTCCTCTGTGTTACCCCAGTGGTGTCCTCAGCTGCCTGCTGCCTCCCTTGCACTGAGCCCACTCACTTGGTTGCAGACAGAGCACCTTGAGGTACCTTTCATGTTGCAGTTTTTTATATTAACCTCAACAGGTTCCCCTGAAATGGACCACTGACAATTCCAGGGTCATTATACAAAACAGAACTTGAAACTACCTCTTGCCTAGAAACAGTGACTCCAGACAAAATGTATGCACACTCTCTGCTCTCAGGATGACCCAGAGCTAAATATCTACTTAATCTGTGATGAAATCAAGACAAATCAGAAGACCAGGTCTCTTACTTGCTATTGGTATTTTAAATTGACTAATTGTTCCTCAAAATTCTTTAATTCATTCATTTTAAAAGTACAATAAAATGGTAGGGATAAATTTAAGGATTTTGGTTTAAGTAGATCATTACCTCATCATTTTACTCCACCACTGGAACCTATAATGCAAAAATGACATGGAATCAATGAACCCCAATGTCTAATTCAGGATTCACCCCTCTTTCTTTAATGCCATTATCAACCACTTCAGAATATAATGCCTACAAAGCTAAATGCCACATGACTGGTTAAGATCACTAATTAAATCAACACATATTTAACCATTACTACAGTGAATAAAAATTACTTCCCACCCTTGCCTTAACAGTATCAGCATAAGGAGGTAGGAAGAAGCCTGGGTTTTGCAGCCATACATGCCTAAGTGCAAATCACCATTCCACACCTTACCAACATGGGATCTGGGCAAGTCCCTCAAACTCTCTGAGCCTCAGTTTATTCACTTTAAAAATGAAGGCAGTAATGTCTAGATTAGAAAGATTTCACCAGGATTAAAGGAGATTAGATACAGTATGTAACCCACTGCCTGGCACATGTGAATTTTCTCTCTTCCAAGTGATTATAAATCTAATAAAGGATTTGGATAAATACACAAATAACCTCAATAGGAGGGAAGGCAATAGGAGGGAAATACAATAATAGCATTACAATCAACCCATGTCGACTTCAAAAGGAGATAGCAGTCCTTGCCGTAATCAGAGAAAACTTCAGGAAATGACTTCTGAACTAAGCCACAGAGAATGGTTAAGGTCTGGGTAGGTGAAGCCGAGGAAGGACTTTAGAAACAGAGAAAATGCAAGATTCAAGTCTCAAAATTCAAGTCACTACCTGTGGGAGAGCACTTTTCCTGTTGGCATAACGGGACTCAGTGTCATGGTAACAGCTTCAGATCTTCTCACAACCTGTAAGTTAAAAGAACTGTAAGACTCAAGCCCAAAATGCCTTTTTTTTTTTTTTTTATGATGGAGTCTCACTTTCTCACCCAGCCTGGTGTGCAGTGGCGCTATCTCAGCTCCCTGCAACCTCCACCTCCTGGATTCAAGTGATTCTCATGCCTCAGCTTCCCCAGTAGCTGGGATTACAGGTGCCTGCCACCATGGCTGGGAATTTTTTTTGTATTTTTAGTAGAAACAAGCTTTCACCATGTTGGCCAGGCTGGTTTTGAACTCCTGACCTAAAGGGATCCGTCTGCCTCAGGCTCCCAAAGTACTGGGGTTACAGGCATGAGCCACCACACCCGGCCTAGCCATATTCTTGATGAAAATGATCACAGAACGTTTTTTTCCCTGACAGGCTCAGCCTTAGGAACCTGTTTCCGAAAGCAGAACTATTAAGTTATCCCTGTCTCTATCCCCTCTTATATTGCCGTTTCTCGTGCCCCTTTTGTTGAGACCTAAATGCGTCATATCTATAACCTCTAACAACCAGAAGGTAGGGTCAGTCTTGCTCCCCTACCGACCTTCCTACTGTGAGCAATAAAGCTTTTGTTTTTTCCGCCGGTTTTCTGGTGGTCTTCTAGAAGGTTTCACACTTTTGAGAGAAAAATAACAATCCTATAATATTTTTTCTTTGCTGAAAACCTTTCCAGGGCCCTAGATGAAGAGGAGATTTTTGTCCTGGCCCATCTCCCTCCAGATCTACTGACTGCTCCTTCTGAACTTTTCACTACACTTTTTCAGGTAAAGTTCTCAGAGGAAAGCCCTATGCTGGGTTCACACTACAAATTCGGGCACATCAAGGGGCCCGAGGGTGTCAGCTCTATTTTCAGGGAGGCTGTAGAACCCTCATGGGAAGGAACTAGAAGTTGTTGCCGGGATGATTCTGTTTTTCTATCACTAAGAGAATTGGGAAGAGATGGTCAAGAAACAATGGGTTCAAGAAAACCAGAATGAAACCTCTAAATGGCTACAGAGGAAAAGAGACCTTCCCAGCAAGAATGGCCTGGTAAATGAGGGCAAAATTCATGCATTATTCTAGATTCATCACTCAGTCATGGAGAATGTAAAATAAATGTAGACAAATCATTAAAATTGTAAATACCATGTGAAATGGCCTACTCCGGGTCCCTATTTAAATTGCTTTGTAAAAAATAAAAGGCTTTTGCTTGGCACACTTACACAGTCAAAGGTTATTATCTTTTTAATAAGAAGGAGGACCATTTTATGCATATACATGTATTCTTGTAGAAGAAATAAACTGTAGAAAGATGAGTTTATTAAAATGCATTGCAATTCTCATGCCATTATATTTTTAATAACCATCTTGCTTTCCACCATGTGCCCCTGTTGGTGTGCAGACACATCTGGGCCTCACCCAGGTCAGCAGTGATGCTTTAGTGCCTCCTTGGGAATTAGCTCTATATTCCAACACGATTCATTTTTAGTGTAAAATTTGTTTGAGCCGTATCAGTAAAAATGCATTTGAATTTTTACATATAAAAGCCAACCGTTGAGCACATTCCTGAATTGCAAATATATTAAATAAGGTCAAAAAAGAGAAGAGAAACCCAAATACTTGTGAAAAAATGAATGATTGATGGTCCAAGCTGCAGTGCTCTGAAATCTAATTGTCTTCCTGTGCCCCTAGGGCAGAACCTTCATCTTGTACATGCCAACCAGTGTATAGGAGGAACAGACTTTTCTAAAGACCAATGATAAATTTGTTTAAAATAATAGAGTAATAAAAATTTAATAAACATAAAATTATTCCTATTGTTTGATGACTTTTTGTGAGAATTTTAAAAGTATAAAAATATTTTTATTAAAGTATAAAATAGTGTATAAATATATACACATATTTAATTTTTTACATTTCTTTTGGGGATGTTTTCAGTCAACTACTATCTAAAGGTAAAATAGATTAGATGAGTTATTGTACATAGTTATCCTGTATGCCATATTTTATTCAAATCTTATTCTTTACTTCCAATTTAAAAAAAAAATCCCTCTCTCCATGGATTCTAGAGATACTATGGGGAGAAAAACTGTAAATAGATAGAAAATATCCATAGTATTTATTCTCATTTACAGGATCTTGTTCTCTTCATAGCAAACCAGGTACTGAATTTTCAACAACTCCTAAATCTGTCTATATCAAAGCATTTCAAAGACATAAGAATTTATACTGATCATTCTTGGAACAAGCATTTTAGTAATGAAATACAGTATGTTATTTTTAAGCCTTTGTGATTATTTTCTCTAGCCTAGAAAAGCAGGTGGTTAAAGAAACTGCTTCAAATTTCTTATTTCTCGGTGTTGTCATCCAGGCAAGAACACCTTATATTTTCACTCTGTTTGCATGGGAATTAAATTATTAAACACTAAATTGTGGATAACAAAAATCTTTTAAAATGGCATTAGAAATCCAATCAGTTAAACAAAAAGAAATCCTTGTACTTTGCTTAAAAATATCTCAGATAGAAGAAAAAACTGCCTTTCAAAAAAGTAGCACTAGCCCTAGCAGTATACAGCTTAACCCACATGGAGAAAACAAACTTCTCAACTGCCTTTTCATGGGGTTTCCTTAAACTTCATTTTATAAGCACACCTTATTAAATCTCCCTAATGTGGCAGTTTGTCTGGAGACTGGGCCCTAACCGAATCAACCCAGAGTGATGTAGGTAACAGTAACTGCTGGCACCAGCCTTCTGAGGAGTTATCGTGTTTGAGAAAGAAAACATTGTCAGGGTGGTAGCATAACCCCAAGAGTAATAAAGTGGCCAGGCACCTGGAAGCAATTATGTGCATGGCCGAGATTATCCATCATGCTTTGCTCACTGTCTCTCTTGCAAAGACCTTTGTTTTTACACTCTCAGTAGCTAAATTCTGGACTGAAAAGCTTATTTCACGAACGGTGTTTTCCACTGAGGCCCTTCCACTTACTGCCATTCCCACATGATGTTGATCATTTGTTTGCACAGCCCAGCGACAAACCTCAGAGCTGCTGTAATAATAAGTTGGTTACTAGGCTTGCAGAAGCAGCTGCATCAATCACTCTCCTGCCAGGGCAGAAACAAATGCCCTTTGCCCACCAACACCACTTAGCAGAGTACAATCTGGGTCCCTCAAATGGAAATGTCTAAACACCACTTTCCATTTAGATCCTAATTTAATATTTTTCTAAATCAGATTATTGCTTGTAAGTCATGATTGTTCAGTTCTTTCTGACATTTATTTATTGCTCAGATCCCATTATTCATTAGGCTACTGGGTTGCAGGCTATCAGTTTAGCCTATGTCCCAGAAGTGAATGCTTTTTTGCTCAGGTCAGGGGGTAACAGAACTGTAGAAAATTACTAGATCTCCCTATAACATTCTAGTGCCTTGAAAACTTAGTCAGTTTTTCAGATATTTTCTCAAATACTTGTTAACCAAGTTGAATAGCATTCTTGTAATGAATAAAAATCCATGAGATTTAGATTCATGCCCTTAGCCCAAACACATTTCCTGTGAGAGAATTTAAGTTCTATTAAATTGGTTTCAAACTGGCTTTCTTAGTGTGATATTGATCATTTTGCATATCAACTCTGCATAAATGCCCCCTACAAGGAAGCCCGGGTTGTTTAGCAAGTTTCTTTTTTTTTTTTTTCCTTTTTGTGTCAAAATGTCTCAGAAGTTTCTCTGAAACCTGCTAGATTCTCTTCAAAGAAATCTTATAAAATGGAATGTGTTTTAAAGTTTAGGGTGGTGAATGTAAACTTTTGAATTTGTTAGTATTTATTCAGTTTCCACTGTCTTGGGAAACATACATGACAACATTCAAATGAAACAGTCCTTATTCCTTTAGGATCTTACATTTGAAAGCCGTCAGTATTAAAAAGCAAACAAAGAGCCATAAATAATTTGGAGAATAAGGGAAGGGGTAGGAGTGAGGAACCCAAATTAGGGCTGTTTGCCAGAAAGAAAATAGCCCAAGCCCTGCTGCTGTCTGTCTCCTATCACCACTGATCTGTCAAGGGACTTAGACTGAGGCTCCCAGAGCAAGATTTTAGACGTTCTGCTGCTGCCAGATAGCTTCCAATTGGTCTGATCCTTGCTATTGGAAAAACTAGTTTCAGTTACTGCCTACCCAATTTCTGCAAAAGCTGCAACTGCTCCTGTAACCCCAGTTTTGCTATTAGTGAGCCACTTCTGATATAAATGACTTGTTTCTACAAAAGCTAGGCTCCATTTCTGCCAGTTTTAAGTTCCAAAGGAGATTTGTGGAACCAAGGAATTCATATTTGTGCACCTATTCTTCCTAAAATGAAAATTTTACATTTTAATGTTAATTCAGTTAGTAGATTGTCATTCTCAGAAAACTAGAAAAAGGGCCTGCCCCTTTCCCACATAAACATCTATTCTCCTCAACCTTCATCAGACCCCACGGTGATTTCCAGCACTCCATTTCCTTTTGTATCTTTCAGCTTCTTCCTGCAACTCCTGCACCCCAAGTACCAACGACCACTCACTCCTGACATAGTACTCTGCAATCTTGGTGAGCTGAGATTTTAGGCAACACCGACTTACGCAAACCACTGATTCCTGACCAGCAGGACAGCTGCTAATGACATACCCAGACCTTGCTGCCCCGGCACTTACCCAGCCCAGTCTCAAGTCTCTGGTTTGGTAGCACCGAAGTTTTGAGAGCCAGGCTTGTACAATTTGCAAAATTCATTCAGATAATTCTGACATGAGCCACCAGCTGGGAATCAGGTACAGCGAGATTTAATAAATAAAACATAAATTATTTCCTAAATATAGCAATGTATATATTTTTTAACTTAAAGTTCAGGGGTACATGTGCAGGTTACATAGGTAAACATGTGTCACGGGGGTTTGTTGTGAGATTATTTTGTCACCCAGGTATTAAGCATAGTATGCATTTGTTATTTTTCCTGATCCCCCCCTCCTCTTACCTTCTACACTCAAGTAGGCCCCAGTGTGTGTTGTTTCCCTCTTTGTGTTCATGGCTTCTCATCATTCATTTCCCACTTACGAGTGAGAACATGAGGCATTTGGTTTTCTATTCCTGAGTCAGTTTGCTAAGGATAATGGTCTCCAGCTCCATCCATGTTCCTGCAAAAGACATGATCTTGCTTTTTCATGGCTGCATAGTATTACATGGTGTATATGTACCACATTTTCTTTATCCAGTCAACCATTAAAGGGCATTTAGGTTAATTCCATGTCTTTGCTGTTGTGAATAGTGCTACAATAAACATATGCATGCATGTTTTTATGACAGAATGATTTACATTCCTTTGGGTATATAACCAGTAATGGGATTGCCGGGTCAAATGGTATTTCTGTTTTTAGGTCTTTAAGGAATTGCTACACTGTTTTCTACAATGGTTGAACCAATTTGCACTCCCACCCACAGTGTATAAGTATTTCTTTTTCTCTACAATCTCACCAGCATGTTTTTTTTTTTACTTCTTATAGTAATAATTGCCATTCTGACTGGTGTAAGATGGTATCTCACTGTGATTTTGCTTTGAATTTCTCTAATGATCAGTGATATTAAGCTTTTCTTCATGGGAATGCTGGCTGCATGTATTTTTTTTTTTTGAAAAGTATCTATTCATGTCCTTTGTCCACTTTTTAATGTTTTTTCTTGTAAATTTAAGTTCCTTATGGAGCTGAATATTAGACCTTTGTCAGATGCATAGTTTGAAAAATGCTTCTCCTATTCTGTAGGATATCTGTTCACTCTACTGATGATAGTTTCTTTTGCTGTGCAAAACCTCTTTGCATCATATATTCTAAACTCTGTAATCTAGCCTGCCTATCTACACATTTCAGTCATTTGAAAGTGAGGGCAAGGAAGAATCCAAATCATGAAACAATCACCGAGGGGCCGTTTTGGGTCTTCACCTGTCTTCCAGCAACAATGTTTAATAAACTAGTCTCCAGACAGTAGAGTTTCCAGTTTATATTTAAAACCAAACAGCATAAGGAGGGCCCATAAACCCCCTCAGGTGTGTAGTTCATGATTTAACAGCCTTGATTTCCCCGAAAGCCTTTCCTCTATGTTATAACCTGCATCCTTCCTGCTGCAGGTTAGGCCTTTTGTTCCTACCTTGAGCAGAGATGGAGAACAACAGATGGTGGCAAACGCAGAAATCTAGTAATGGACGTAGGATCAGTATGTGCCTTGTATTGCTGTGATCAACACCACTACTAAATCCCCTTTCTGCCCTCTATGGTAGGATCATAATGACAGCCCAATTTATCAACTGTGAATATTGGTATAAACAACTTCAAGGCTGGGATATTTTTCATACTCCCTTGAAAACTGTCATCAGTTTTGTAGAGTAGTAAGGAAACCATTGATCCATTTAAGAAACTGTCAGCAGGTGTACAGAGAAGTGAAAGATGGATGCTTTTGAAAGGGCTTAGGAAGGGAGGCTCCAGCTGTCTGAATACATGACTTCTCATACACAGTCTGACTAGCCATGGAGCAAGGGAAATTATAGGGTGGAGGGGAACTCTCAGCACTGCATTTATCAGCATCAGGAACAATTCAGTTCAGAAGGAAACTTCCAGACACACATTCCTTAGTTGTGAAGTATTTGAATTATACCAATGTCGTCTGTGCCACAATCATCCAAAGTGCCAACTTTTGGATTATAAACTTGTGCCTCAGAAACTTCAAACTGAGTCTTCCAACCCCCACTTTCTGAACGTGATTAAAACCCACTACTTGGCATCATGCTGTCCATCTTAAAAATCAGCAGATCATCTGGACTTTCAGATGTCATGTATATCATTTTTGTGCCAAATACTTAGGGAAAAAATATATAGGTTTTCCTTTCTTAGAGAGAGAAATTTTGGTGATCTAGCAGCTTTGCTTAACATGGCACTGACCAAAAATATAATTCCAACCAAGTTGCTACAATATTCAAGTAATCCGATTAAAAATCAGTCTTAGCCATTAGTCATCAGGAATCCTGATAGAGAGAAGCAAGTGTTCATTACCTCCAAAACATTAATAACATCATTTGATCTTTTTCATACTGGCTGGTTCTGGAAGATGTTTTTAAGTAGTGGATATAAAACAATTTCAAAAAACTTGCAAGTACTGCACAACTATAATATTAGTATTGTGCATTGTAGGTTTATTTTTTAAAGCATGTTAAAAACAAAAGCAGGTAAATTTGGGACTTATTTTAGTAGTATCTTAGTAATGTCACATTTTATTAAAATTAGGATTGAGTTTTTTCACTACAATGCCCTGTTGTGTTATCTGTATTTTTATTGGTGGCTATAACTGAATTCTATACAAAATGATGTAATATGAGCAAAAGAATATAAATCCATTCATGGGATAAAAAAATCACTGAAAACAATATGTTAAGTGGTGTAAGATGTTAAACCCATTCATAAAACCATGAGC
Source organism: Cebus imitator (assembly GCF_001604975.1). Taxonomy (NCBI): domain Eukaryota; kingdom Metazoa; phylum Chordata; class Mammalia; order Primates; family Cebidae; genus Cebus; species Cebus imitator. The sequence goes on from NW_016107317.1 coordinate 13,997,296, forward strand.
AATTCAAGATTACCCTCAAAATTTGCATTCAATTCAATCAGCTATATGCAAACTATTTTTTCTTTTACATCACTTGACCAACATAGCACAAACTTATGCTAAGAGAAAACAAATTCAGACTTTCCTCATAAATGGTACAGTTCACGAGAAAAAAAACAAAAGAAGAAAGCAAAAGAAGGAAGGACTATATTGAATTACTGTCAGTTCTCAACCTAAGTTCTCTAGCCTAGTCCTGATTTTCCTGGGTGTGCGGAACACTGCTTATTTTCATAACTGCACTAAATGATGCCCAAAGCCTTAGAATAAAATTAATTTGGATGCTGGGAGTAAATAGTTCATTCAAAACCATTTTGCTATTCTAGTTTACCACAGACTGGAGGCATTGCTTTGGCTCAGTGTGAGTCTCAGACAGGTTCGCTTATTGACATACAACCAATAGGCTTCCTATGACATCTCATATATGTCCTGGTTTTGTTATTTTGTTGATGATTTGGAGATTTAGTTATTTAGTTTGGGCTAGTCACAACCCCTGCACAAACAGCGAAACACATGACTAACAGTCCACTTCAAATCACAGCATTATCGGCAAGAATAACTTCTCTTCAACATTTGGGTTCAGATGACACATCGGAGTTGAATCCAGCATGTCTTTTTTGTCATTCCTTCTCTTAAGCATGTGAAAAGCACCACTTGGAAAGCTGTCTGATGGAGTAGTGCCACTACATTCTATTCACTAAGCCTAAAGAACATTCTGTCTGTTCTTATAATCTGTGGGCTTATTTTTAAATGACAGATTACAGCCTTTATCATAAAAAATATCCACTTTGAAAAGTTCCTGAATTAGTACTCATGCTGAAGACTTTATGTCAGGAAAGGAAGCATTACCGTGTATTACAGATGGTCAAGACTGCAATATGCATTAGCTAAAGACAAGGAAGGAAATCGTCCCCTACCAAAGCCTCAATGTGATAATCATGATCATCTAGCATTCCTGTCAAAGCTCTTAAAATTGTCTGTGGTGGTTTCTTTAAACAGACCTAGGATGATGTAGAAGGAAGATTAACTTCTTTTTCTTAATTAGTAATGAATCTTCAACTTATTATATTTATATAGCATTTTCCTTAAGTGGTTATCAACATCATCTTGTTGAGCTCCAAAACATCCTTAGATGGGAAATCAGAAAAACAGATCAAATTTCTCCAAATCTCCAATCTCCACATGTATTAGTGATGTACTCTCGAAGCAGAACCTTTGGAATGCCATTCTTTCTCTGCTGCTAGTTCATGAACCAAACACAGCATAAAAAGTTTAGCTGCCTCTAAACCTAAGTTAACGTTTCAGAGAAAAGGGTAGTGATCAGGATCAGAGGTGATTTCTATTTTCCATATTATAAAACATAACCTCCTTTAAGTAGAAACTCAAGTTCTCGAACTTTTACATAATAGGGTAAGAGTCTGAGTAGAATACGAATCTGCTGAGATTTGTATAACTGGCTCTTTTTCCGGCCATGGAGGCGTACAGTTTATCAAGCTGAAATGAAGAGGAGTTCTTCTACCCACAGATGGGTGCTTCAGCTTCCTTCTCTAGAGAAAGTCAATTCTAAAACAGCTAATATTATGAAGATAGAAAATACAAGGAGAAATCTAAGAACATGTTATTTCAAGGCCATAAGGAGGGGTAGGAATAACAGGTATTCAAAAATTTTTTAATGCTCATTTTATTGTCACCCAACTCAGCCCCAGTGGGGGGCAAGCATTGATAAGATAACCCAGCCCACATTCTCCCACGCCCCAGAAGCTTCCTGTGCAGAACCTGAGCCAGCCCTGACAGTGTTGCTGTGGCCGCAGAGTGGCTCCCACTCAAAGTCACACTGTGCGTTTACGGGTATGCACTCCTCCTTGGTGAAGGGAAGCTTAAAGAATCCTCAAGCTTTGTTCCCTGTGCTGTTCTAAGAACTGGTTTGGTCAACCCCCCAGAGATGACACCAGTGAGGGCAATGCCAACTGTCACTGTCAGAGTGTTGAGATCACAGGCACTCTTTTTTTTCTAGATTCTTAAGATTTTCATATTGAGAATAGGGGTAGACGTGGGAGTTGAGTAGGGGCTCAGAGTCAGTTGCCTTCCAGTTTAATTACGTGAAATGGCAGATGTCTCTTTTTGTAGCAGTGTATTTTTTCAGGTGTCTCACTGCCTTTTGGTTTGCCACAGCTGTGTCTTGGAAAGGGTTGTCAGTACTTCTGGCTTAAACAAACCTGAGCTGTCCTGATATAGAACACCAACCTTCCCCATCTTCTGTGGTTTATGCTATATTTTACATCATAGCTTTCTTCTGAAGCTGTTGCTAAATAACCATAATCTTTAATGCTTTATTCCGTTTTCCAGGGAGAATCAAGAACACACGGTAGTGCTTTTAAAACCTTCCCTGCTCTAATGGCACAATGTAGGATACTCTCCAGTGTTTCTTCTGGTGTAAACTTAGTATGTTTATTTTCAGGCCAAGGTACTTTGTGTTCACATTCTACAGGGATGGTTTTCTCCCCACTTTCTCTTTTGTTTTCCTTTAGAGTAAAATGCCATATGGCAGATATACATGTACACTGTTTGGTAGATTAATGAATTTCCATTGAGATCACATACTCTCCTCCTCTGGGATTTTTTCTGCCTGTACTGCACGTTTCAGATTTTCTACAGCCCTTTCTTGGTAATATGACTTACAAATTGCATAGTTACATCTCTTTCTAGGGTACATGCAACAGGAATCCTTGAAGTCCATGCTGACAGCACTGCTATGGAAATCGGACAGTGCCATTATCATCACTACCCTCCATGCTCTGGACCCAGCAAACAAGACCTACGTGCAGCCTGCTATGAGAGTGGGATAACACTGCTTGGTTGAGCCATTGCTCCACATTTTTATTTCTCAACATAAATACTTTTTATAAGAATGAACCAAGATTTTTTCCCTAGGTACAAAGGGCTATTTTTAATTTTCCCTTTTAAAAGGGTAGGGGGAGGATTTAATGCACATAAACATCATTACTATGAATGCAGGCTTTGCACGTTGCAGACTCACTGACCTTTTAGCCTTCTGGAGTTTAACCATTTCCTGATGTCTTTTAACAGTAATTTTCTTGTTGGAAAGTCCTCTCTAAACTGATAGCATCTAAACAAGCCTCAACCTTAATTGGAAAAATTCTCCCATAAATATTTATGCTGCAGTGATTAGGCCATTTACTGAACTCAACTGCCCATTATGGGTTAAAACAGGGAGCATTGTTTTGGGTTGCCTAAAGCTTGACATGGTTTATCGGAGGGGACCCGAAGCTGTAATTTATTTAATCAAGCTTCTGACCCCAGCCCTCTGGAGTAGCCAGTAATTGTGAGGGAGAACTAACTGAAGACCACATTGACTAGAGTCAGTATTCTGGGTTGTAAATTCTGAAAGTCTAATTTGGAAGAAAAAAATAAAAAGAGTAAAGTATGTAGAAATGAAATTCTCATGTCTTTGTATGTCATACTATGGTATACATAGATCAGGTAGACAGACAGACAGACAGATGAAAGATATGTACAATTTAAAAAAAAAAAAACTTCAAAGCAATGAGGAAGAACTCAGTTTACCACAGGGTTAACCTCCTGCTGGTTCGATGTACCTCTGTGGCTGTTTGCCCTCTTTATAGTTCTAAAAGCTCTGTCTCATAAAAACTTACATGGCATTTAATTTAGTATTTGCTTTCTAAAATATATCAGATTTTGCATTCAAATAGGGCCGAGGAAAGCCTTCTGTATTAAAATCTGTTATGAAGACTTCTGCTTAAACCCAAATTCCATAAATAAATAAATTATATAAATAAATTAAGCCCTAGGTGAAAATATAAATGTGGTTTTTCTTTTCAGGTGTTGAACTGGTATGACTTATACACTTTCTTGTGGTCAAAGATTTTCAGGAGCTAGGTGATGGGTATGAGCACATATGTGTACCATGTGTGTGTAGAGATACATATGTGTGTGTTTATACAAATAAATATTTTTTTCTTATTTTACATCCCATTCCAGCTGCAGATAGTCTCTTTATTTTTGAGTCATGATTAATTCATATGTTTACAATAAAAAAGAACCTCTTCTCCCTTGGCCTTTTGACCTCCCAGCTGCAGACTCAAACATCCATTCCTTATTTTGAGGCATAATTTAAAAGAGATACTGAAACTGAAAATGTCTTTTCTTCTTTAAACATTTTACTACCACTACCTAGCTACTGCACTCCAGATTTCTGGTTCAAGAAGAAATCCTAAAGTCAAAAATTATAATGGTTTATTAAAATATAAACCATCTTTCCTCTTTATATAAACTCACATTTCATTGAGGCCTCCACATTTTCCTTAACCGCTATGGAGCTTGACAATACCAATATCTTTTAATGGCTTCTCCTGTCCTATTTTTCATTAGGAAGCACTTGTAAACACTGTCAGTATATACGAAAAACTCATGACAAAATTGGCTTCTGCCTCATGCTAACATTAAGAGCATACAATGCTGAGGTCTCATCAGAGTCAGTTTCTGAATCTTGTGAAAGAAATCAAGACAGTTTGGTTTTCCAATCAATAAGAATCATAGGAGATATGGCTTCAGAGCCCAATAGCCTCAGGAATCTAAACTGTGAAAGACATTTTTAAAGACTACACAGGGGCCTAGGTTAGACATGCAGGCTAGACAGGTTGTTAAAATAACCATTCAAATGGCTTTTTACATAATAAGAGTATCTTGTATAGATGCTTTTAGATACACAGATAATACCTAATTGCATCAGCTTTATTCACATAACATGTGAACAATCCTCCAAGGAGCTTTGAACACAAAAGAAAGGGTTAATTTCTTTTACACCAAACAGATTGCTTCAACTTTAATTCAGAAAATCTCTTTGAAGAAGCTTATACTAGGAATCTAATTTTTCCTGTTAAATTATTCATTCCTTCTTCTACTTGGGTGCTATTATCTCTGTCAGAGTGATGGATGTTACAGAAACAGTCATTACCTTGCAAACTACACACATTTTTTAAAATGTTAAAATTATGACCAAAAAAAGAAAAACCAAACAAACAATGGATGTGATTGGACAGGTCTCTCTTTAAGAGTAACTCAGGAGCTGGGGACACATAGATTTCCCGTTAAGGAATGCAAATATCTCTAGTTTTAAAAAGTTGGGAAAAAGCTCTATGCCTGTGGTGACTAAGGAAGGGTGCCTGTGGATAGGAGCATTTCTCAATTGCTCTCATCACAGCACTCCTGAGCTACCCTTCATCCCACCTAGGGCTGTTTCCTTAACAGACAGCACAGTGTGCTCTGTGGCCACAGATGGCCCTTTTCATCTTAGCCAGCAAACTCGAAAGTACATGCCATTGATTAAAAGCAAACTGGACAATGAAACTAGAACCAGCCCAGGGAAAGTTGAGCACCTATCAGTAACTGAGCTTTTTTTATTTTTATTTTTTTTTTATCATTTTCATAACCATAACAGCTCATTGTTCACTTCCTAAGGGCTTATCACAGTTCTAACCGTATTTCTTTAAGCCTCTCAACAACCACTTTTACTCTTTTTAAATTTTTATATATGAAAAAAACCCTGAGAAACAGGCAAGTTAATCCAGCTGCCCATGGTCACATAGTTGGTCAATGGAAGAGCTAGCATTTAAACTTAGATAACACTGTTCCAGACTCCATGCTCCTGGTTCCAGAACCCATGATCTTAGCAGCAAACACTGTTGTCATCCTTAAAAATAACTGGGCTCTAATAACATTCAAAAAGGTGTGCTGTGGCACACTATTCAAATCTAAGTTTAGGAAAGAAGTGTTCTGTTAGCTCCGACTATTCCTGAGTTCATAGAAGGCATCTTGAAATGGGAGGAAGAGCTCCATATCAGCACAGACAATTTCCAGATGCTGTCTCTGAATTCCAATGAAGAGGATCATAACATATTATGCCCAAATATGCCACTTTGGCTCATGGATTATTTTGAGCTAAAGGCAACTGAGAAACAGCAGATGCAGAAAGGGGTCTCTGCTCTCTTCCTTTGTACCTACCATTGGGGTATACATTTCCCACAAGGAATGTGCCTTCTTTGTTCCAGGAAGAGAAGAACATTCATATCACCAGAAATGGGGAACTGATGCAAAGATGAATCTGTATAAACGAAGTTAATTTTTTTTTTTTGGAGACAGGGTCTTACCCTGTCACCCAGGCTGGAGTGTAGTGGCACATTCACCACTTACTTCAGCCTTGATCTCCTGGGCTCAAGCCAACCTTCTGTCTCAGCCTCCCAAGTAGCTTGGACTACAGGCATGCACCACCATACCCAACTAACTTTTTTAAAATTTTAAATAGAGACAGGGTCTTGCTATGTTGCCCAGGCTGGTCATAAATCCCTGGGTTCAAGCTATCCTCTCACCTTGGCCTTCCAAAGTGCTGAGATTGCCGGTATGAACCATTGTGCCTAACTAATCTTATTAAAACAACCCTTATCTTCCATTAGTTGCCCTTTATATATTTCTTAGTCACTTTCCCACAATTTACTGCCCCTAAACCAACCCCCGTTTTCCTTCATCTTATCATGTCTCCACAATTTATCATTCTTTGTTAAAATGATATATAAGCCCCCAAGTCTAAGTACTATTTTGGGGTTTTCACTTCTTTCTAGTAAGCCGTCCATGCCACATAAAAACATTATCAAATAAAATGTTTATGTTTTATTTCTTCTGTTAATGTGGTTTCTGTCAGCTTACTTTATATGCTCCAGCCATAGAACCTAAGAAGATAGAGGAAAGGTCTTTGTTCCCTTACCCTATCATCTCTCATATTTCACTTTCTTTGTTTCCTCATCCCACTGCCCTTGCTCTTCAAAGTCAGTGTGACATTTAGTTTCTTGATCCTTCCTATTCTCTCAGCGTATTACCTCTCTACACCACTCTGTGAGCACCTGGCATAATCTCCTTAGGCAACTGTTTATAATGCTTTCTTCTCCCAGCCCCTATGTGCCATACTCTTGACCTTATGCTACACTCTATACAGCATGAACACCAATCCTCAAATCTGGGTAGGCCTAAACCTGTGCTTTCTTATTTTAGGTTCCATATTGTGAGATCCCTGGGCAAATAATGCATGACTGCTTCAGACATCCCAACCTTGGCCAGGTCTTTGGTTCATCCTCCTTTAACTTGTCCATATCAGCTGGTTCTATATAGTGGTAGTAGCTGGTTCTACTGTTTGGTTTTATGTTTTCTTATTTTCCACTAGCAATTAAACATCTAATCTACGCCAGGAATTGAAACTCTCAAAGATTTGGTAAAACTGCACATCATCACACAGCTAATAGGGTCAGGCCAGGATTCACATCCCAGCCATGCTTGCAGAGTAGAGTCTTATCCTGCATGGCTTTTTTTTTTTTTTTTTTTTAATATACAAAGAGTGCCAAAGCAAGCAAACTCATTCAGCTGAGCTCAACCAAAGAAACAGCCCTGTTTCATTGCTAGAGGAAAGCTGGCTCTGTCAGACTAGTAGAAAGACAGCACAGTACACATACAAAAAAATCCATATATGCTGTATTTTATGGGATTCTTAGGGGAGTTTTTAAACTAATTTTGATTGCATGTGACTGTTACTTTATGTTCTGACATTAGACTCTAACCCCGAGTAGTGTGCTACTTCATGGCACTGCTGCTATTTTAATTTCTATGCTCCCAGCTTTTCCAAACCATAGCTACTTCTCCGTGCCTCTAAGCTACTCAGGTCTACCTTTATTTGAAGAGATGATCTCAATGTGATCAAACTGCAGGACCAAATCACCCAAAATGAACCCCACTACTTCCTGCCACCCACATCTTAAATCACCTCCTTCACATTTTTCCCCCTAATTCCAAAGGAAAACATTTCCTTCTGGCAACTCCCAGCACCTCCTATTTTCTACAATAACTTGCCCTTTTTCTGCTTAACTCCTCTTCTATTTCCACTCCCTTTATGCTACACGTATTCTAAAATCTCACCTACAACCAAGAACTCTGCTATTTATTTTTTTTTAAACAGGGTCTCACTCTGCCATGCAGACTGGAATATAGTGGCACTATTTCAGCTCACCACAACCTCCATCACCCAAGGTTCAAGTGACTCTCCTGCCTCACCTTCACAGTAGCTAGGATTACAGATATATGCCACCATGCCCAGCTAATTTTTGTATTTTAGTATAGATGGGGTTCCACCATATTGGCCAGACTGATCTCAAACTCCTGACTTCAAGTGATCCACCCACCTCAGCCTTCCAAAGTGCTGAGATTACAGGGATGAGCCACTGTGCCTGGCCTCCTGTTTTAATGTAATGTTTAGAAAGTATATTTCAGTCAGACTGCTTATATATAATTCATGACTTTACCACTTTGCTGTGTGACCTTCATCTCTCTGTGCCTGTTTTTGTATCTATGAAATGCATGTAACACAAGTATCTATTTCAGGGAATGGTGAAGATTAATTTAGACAGTCTATTTAAGGCTCTAATAAGCACTCAATAGATACCAGCAATTTTGACCAGTTTGACTCCATTTTCCTCCAGTCTACTATTTTCTCTTTAAGTTTCTCTTCACTGTCAACTTTTTTTTTCCTTCTTGAAACAGGGTCTCACTCTGTCACCCAGGCTGGAGTGCAGTGGTGCAATCATGGCTCACTGCAACCTTGAACTCCTGGGCTCACATTATTCTTCCACTCAGCCTCCCAAAACGCTGGAATTACAGGTGTGAGCCACTGGGCCTGGCCCCAACTTCTTAAAAGATTAGCAGACACTAGGTATTTGCACTTTTTTATCCTTGTCTAGTCTCACCTTTGCCATATGGGATTAGGTGATGCTACTTTGAAGAAATTTCTCTCAGAAACTGCTGCTGGTTCATTATCACTAAAGCAAATTATGCCCAAGCCCTGATTTTGCTTCTGAGGCTAGCCCACATTTCCAGCATCAGCAATACATTCCCAGGCTCTTCTACCTCACAGGTAACTTGAAGTCAACATGTCTAACTCGGGGCTCAACCTTCCCTGCACACTTATTCTTTTCATCCTTATCTTGGTTAGTATGGCATACTAGTCCATTGTATGAATATGGCAAATTTATCTGTTGTTTTGATGATAGATATCTGGATTGTTTCTAGTTTGGGCTATTATAACTAGTGCTGTTATAACTATTCATATATATATATGGTATCAAATGACATTTCCATCAGCACTATATAAATTTTTTACTGCTCTGCATTCTGGCCAAACACGAACCTTTGCGTTTTTGTCATCTGGAAGATGTTAGTGGTATCATTATTTGCAGCACCCTGATTACCAGAGTTTGAGGATTTTTTTTATGTTTACAGTCCTATCCTTTCACTTTCAACCCGAGTTCTTTTGTTTTAGGTGCGCCATTTGAATTCAATATATAGCTAAATTTAGTTCCTTAACCAGCCTGGAAATTTGGTTTTTTAACTAAAAAATGTAGCCCAAATGTATTTGTTGTACTTACTGATAGATTCATTTATACTTTCTTTTGTGTTGCCTAAATTTTCTCCGTTTGTTTCTTTTTATCTTCTTTTGTGCATACTTTTGTGCCATTTTTTTCTCATTCTTGATTCTGCCCACAATTCATTTAGAATTCTAAACTTTTCCTTTATTATTTTTATCATTAACATAGAAATTTATCAGGCACATTTAATTTTAAAAAGTCTAAAGTGAATAAGATATATTTACCACAATATTTTAGTTATATTATTATAACAAAAAATTAGATATTCTTGTTATTGTTTATACAAACTGTTCTTTCTCATCTATCTTTCTTGCATAGTTAGGGTATATTATTGATCAAAGTTCATCAGCATTTATGTCTGAAAAAATCTTCAATGTTATTTTCAGCTTTAAAGATAATTTTCCTGGGCACACACTCCTAGGTTGACAAGAATTTTCTCTATAGTCTGAAGACAGCTTTCTGTGTTCTTCTAGTTTATACTGTTGTTTCTGAGAAGCTAGATGGCAATTTGACTGTTATTCCTCTATAGATAATAGTCTGTTTATTCTCCCTAGCTATTTGCAGTTGGGGAAAAGGGGGTCTTAGGTATTAAGAAACTTTACTACAAAGTGTCTTGATATGGATTTTATTTTATTTAACTTGTTTGGAACTTCTGGATTTTCTGCTTCCATGGATTCCAAAGGATTCATGTTCTTATATAATTTTTTGATAATTCTCAGACCTTATCACTTCAAATAATGTCTCTCTGCAATACCTCTGCTTTTTATCTAGAACCCAATCAAACATTTACATTGTCTCACTGGCATTTCTCATGTTTCTTAATTTCTCTTTCATACTATTTTTATCTCTCTTTTATAGTATTTTATCTCTGTTTCTCTTATTACATTCTAGATTTCTTCAGATATCTTTCTGTTCACTAATCTTCTCTTCAGCTTTGTCTGATCTGTTTAACCTATTCTTGTTTTAATTTCAGTTATATTTATTTCTACAATTTCTATTTGATCTTTTAAAATCTGCCTATTCATTTTTTCAATCTTTCTATACTCACTTTATTCTTTTTCTTTAAATACATTAAGTATAATAATTCAATAATTACAATACATAATATCTTTGTGGGTCTGAGTCTGCCATTTCTGTTTTTTAATTTGTTTGGTTGTTTGGGTTTCTTTGGCTTCATTTTTTGCTGATTTGTGTTCACGATTTCTTCTTTCCTTGTGTTACACAATTTTGTAATCATGAGTACATGTTCAATAAACTTTATCTGTGGAAATTTTTGAGTCCTAGTTTAAAGACATATTACTCCAGAGAGATTTACATTTGCTTCTGCCAGGCATCTTGGGACACTGCCAACCAAGGGTCACTTTAAAATAAATTCTAAGCTTAAGGTATCTCAAACACAAGAGTAGTATAAACTTGGGCCTCAAATCTGAGGTGGCCAGCATGGAGAAAAATTTTTTCTTCCACTCCAAGTAGAAGTCAAGGCAGGGATACTTTTAATTTACTGTTTCACCAAGAGTGTCATCAGGTGGGTCTAAGCTTTTTGCCTCTGATATCCATGGTGATACAGTCTAACTTTTTGCTTCTTGGCCCCAATTTAAAATCAAAGCTCCAAGTTATGGGCAAATGGCAGGTGACTTTAGGGAAATGGGTAATTTTCACCACTGACTTACTTCTATAGATTTTTATTTTTGCATTATTTTTAGCCTCTTACAATTTTCTTTACTTTGTTTCCAGCTCAGCAATGCATTTAAAAATATTATTTATTTTTATTTGTTAAATATTAAATAAATATTAAACATTTTACTGAGAATTTTCAGGTATAATAGGGTTTTAGGATTTCTAGTCTGCTATAACACTTGAAATAGAAGTCCCTTTTGAACATGAAGTACTTTTTCACAGTTTTTAGGAACCTAAAATAGATATATTATTTGATATGAATGTGTATATGTGTGTGTGTGTGTGTGCCTTTCATAAGCGCATGTTGAGTTCCTGAAGAAAATGAAACTTTTCTTTTTTCAGTGTTTATCTTTCCCAGGTACAGGGTAAGGCTTCGCCTATGGTCAGCACTCCATACATGAATGATTTAATGGTCTTATTCTCGTCCCTGATCTCCCATAGAAAGTCTATCAAGGAATAATTACGACATTGCAAGTTTCTTGATGTTTCTACCTACCTAGCAGATTATAATTCCTTATTGGCAGTGATCTTATTTTATTGTCTCTGCAATATTTAGAGCTAAGTTTAGAGCTTGGTCCATAATAAAAACTAAATAAATGTTGAATTAAAGAAAGCATAGCCTTTGAGACTGGCATGTTAAGCAGCAGAAAGCAACTGTATTCATTTCAAGAATGACATTAATTCCAGTGATTCAGATGGGCTGGGAAAAGTATACCAATGTAGAGATAGAGGAAACTGAGGAGCCAGTATTGATAGATAGTCTCTGTTTTTATGCTTTCTGAGAGTTTTCACTTTAGGGGCCAGACACTAAGGAAAAATGGAAAAAGGCAAACAAAAAGTTTCTTGAACAAAAATCAAAACCTTTTTCTTCCTGCAGTAGTCTCTGATGAATTGCCCAAAAAGATCTTATCCTTCCTCCTTTCACTCATTTTAAGGAAACATATGTTAAATACTTAACATCTTTGGTTATTTTAAGCTCCTTAAATGAGCTTAAGTTGCCAAAGCTGAAATATTAAGAGTATGTGGTAGCATGGTGGTTCCCTATGAAACCCCAAAGATAGGTATTCTAATCTGAGATCTTCAGTACATCCTGGAAAATCTTGCTAAATGAGAACTGTGAGCACTGTGTAACTCCTCAGACTTCATAAGCTCTTATTTTTACCTGCTGGAGGTAATTTCATGGCTAGGGCCTATTATGATCAGAGTCCTGATTCCTAATGAGCCTATCTTGAGTTTCACTTTGGGGAGTCAAGGCTGCTGGAACAGAGACCACTCCCTTTTCCGGAACGCTCCCTTTGGGCATATCAGCTCCAGCATGTAGCCTGCGGCTGCCAAACATGTAACTTGCTGGGAATTCGGCAACACTTTCCTTGACCTGCTGGCTTTAAAGTTTGCTTTGATGCCCTTTGCCTTTTGTTCCTTCATCTGTTCCAGAAGTTCCACCACATAGCCTGACTTCACTTTTGTTCTTTGTTCTGTAATTCTCTATCACTGAAACAGAAACAACCGTCTTTCCTGTGACCTACCACCAAGAGATGATGTGAAGCAATGCTTTGAACACATCAGAAGAAAGTATGCTAAGTAATTTCAAAAGTAAAGAGATTAGTCATTTTTTTTCTTAAAATTCTTATATCTTGTCATAAAACATACCGATATAGCCTAACAACCTCTGTTCTGTAAAGCCCAGAAACATGAGGAATGTAAGAATTTGATATCAAACTTCAATCCCAATGTCGCTTCCTCCAGGAAAATTTTCTGACCCCTCTCACTCTCTAAATCTAATACCTGCTGTTTAAAATTATAAATGTTGGCATTTATAAAACTCTTACTATAAGCCAGACACAGCGTTAATGCTTTATATGCAAAGCCATGTTTCTATTCATTTCCTATTAAATATAAAATATTGAAAGTATATCCTCTATGCCAAGCTTTGTGGTGAAATGAGTTTATGGTGATGAAAATGATGTGACTCTCACCCTCCTTGAGCTTGAGTCTATGGAGGAAGATAAATACTGTATTTATACAGAATAAGATATAATTAAAATTATGACAAGTACTGTGTAAGAAAACAATAGGCAGCTAGGAAAGAAAACAGGAATGTGAATAGAACTGATTTACACTTTGAGATCAGGAGAAAGATGTTTGAGCTGTGACCGGTAAAAAAGATACTTAAGCTGAAATCTCAGAGATGAGTCACCATTAGAGGGGAGAGTTAGGGTATTAGAGCATGTCAGAAAAGGAGTCAGCATTTCTAAGGCCCCAAAGTAGGGAAAACTGGTATATTCCAGGATGTGGAAAAAGTGTGGCTGGTGTGTAGCAAGTAAAGGGTGCGAAAGAAGAGATCGAGAGTGGCAGAGTCTGGAAAATAGCATACTTGCAAGGAGTTTTTATTTTATTATAAGTGATTTCATAAGTATATCTCATTGAATCAAAACACCTTTTCATTACACAGGCGAGGTTAAAACCACCCACCAGAGCCACAGCAATGGCGGACACCCCTAGCCCCACCAAGCTCCAACGTCCTAGGTCGAGCTCAGGCTGCTGTGCTGGCTGCAAGAATTTCAAGCTGGTGGATTTTACCTTGCTGGTCTTTGTGGGGGTGGGAGTGGGACCTGCCCAGCCATATCACTTGGCTCTCTGGCTGCAGCCCCCTTTTTCAAGGGAGTGAGCGGTTCTGTCTTGCTGGCGTTGCAGGAGCCACTGGGGCATGAAAAACAAAAAAACCTGCTGCAGATACCTCACACAGTGTCTTCCCAAATGGCTGCCCAGTTTTGTGCTAAAAACCAGGGGTGCTGGTGTTGTAGGTATTGGAGGGAATCTCCTGGCCTGCGTGTTTGAAGACCGTGGGAAAAGCGCAATATCTGGGCCAGAGTGCCAGAGTGCCAGGAAGAGTCCCTAATGGCTTCCCTTGGCTAGGAGAAGGAGTTCCCCAGCCGCTTGTGCTTCCCGGGTGAGGCAACAGCCCACCCTGCTTCGGCTCGCCCTCCTTGGGCTGCACCCACTGTCTAACCAGCCTCATTGAGATGAACCTGGTACCTCAGTTGGAAATACACAAATTACCCGCCTTCTGTGTGGCACTTGCTGGGAGCTGTGCACCAGAGCTGTTACTATTGAGCCATCTTGCCAGCGCATGATTATCTCAATAGATGCAGAGCAGGCCTTTGACAAAATTCAACAGCTCTTCATGCTAAAAACTCTCAATAAACTAGGTATGGATGAAACGTATCTCCAAATAGTAAGAACTATTTATGACAAACTCACAGCCAATATCACACTGAATGGGCAAAAACTGGAAGCATTCCCTTTGAAAACCGGCACAAGACAAGGATGCCCTCTCTCACCACTCCTATTCAACATAGAATTGGAAGTTCTGGCCAGGGCAGTCAGGTAAGAAAAAGAAATAACGGGTATTCAATTAGGAAAAGAGGAACTCAAATTGTCTCCATTTGCAGACGACATAAGCGTATATTTAGAAGACCCCATCACCTCAGTCCAAAATCTCCTTAAGCTGATAAGCAACTTCAGCAAAGTTTCAGGATACAAAATCAATGTGCAAAAATCACAAGCATTCCTATACACTAATAACAGACAGACAGCCTAATTGTGAGTGAATTCCCATTCACAATTGCTACAAAGAGAATAAAACACCTAGGAATACAACTAACAAAAGATATAAAGGACCTCTTCAAGGAGAACTACAAACCATTGCTCAAGAAAATGAGAGGACACAAATAGATGGAAAAAATATTCCATGCTCATGGTTAGGAAGAATCAATATTGTGAAAATGCCCAAACTGCCCAAAGTAATTTATAGATATTTATAGATTCAATGCTATCCCCATCAAGCTACCATTGACTTTATTCACAGAACTGAGAGAAAAAAAAAAAAAAAAAAACCTTAAATTTCATATGGAACCAAAGAAGAGCCCACATAGCCAAGACAATTTTAAGCAAAAAGAACAAAGCTGGAGGCATCACGCTACCTGATTTCAAACTATACTACAAGGCTACTCTAATCAAAACAGCATGGTACCAGTACGAAAACAGAGATACAGACAAATGGAACAGAGCAGACACCTCAGAAGTAACCACACATCTACAACCATCTGATCTTTGACAAACCTGACAAAAACAAGTAATGGGGAAAGAATCCCTATTTAATAATTGGTAATGGGAAAACTGGCTAGCCATATGCAGAAAGCTGAAACTGGATCCCTTCCTTACACCTCATACAAAAATTAACTCCAGATGGATTAAAGATTTAAACATAAGACCTAACACCATAAAAACCCTAGAAGAAAAGCTAGGCAATACTATTCAGGACATAGGCATGAGAAAGGACTTCATGAATAAAACACCAAAAGCAATGGCAACAAAAGCCAAAATAGACAAATGGAATCTAATTAAACTAAAGAGCTTCTGCACAGCAAAAGAAACTATCATTAGAGTGAACCAGCAACCAACAGAATGGGAAAGAAAATTTGAAATCTACCCATCTGACAAAGGGCTAATATCCAAAATCTACATAGAACTTAACCAAATACACAAGAAAAAAACAACCCCATCAAAAAGTGGACAAAAGATATGAACAGACACTTCTCCCTTGTCAAAAAGATATTTATGCAGCCAAGAAACACAAAAACAAAAGCTCATCATCACTAGTCATTAGGGAAATACAAATCCAAACCACATGGAGATACCATCTCATGCCAGTTAGAATGGCAATCATTAAAAAATCAGGAGACAACAGATGCTGGAGAGGATGTGGAGAAACAGAAATGCTTTTACACTGTTGGTGAGAGCATAAATTAGTTCAACGATTGTGGAAGGCAGTGTGGCAATTCCTCAAGGATATAGAAATAGAAATACCATTTGACCCTTCAATCCCACGACTAGGTATATACCCAAAGGACTATAAATCATTCTATTATAAAGACATATGCACATGTATGTTTATTGCAGCACTGTTCACAATAGCAAAGACTTGGAACCAACCCAAATGCCCATCAATGATAGACTGGATAAAGAAAATGTGACACATATACACTATGGAACACTATGCAGCCATAAAAAAGGATGAGTTCATATCCTTTGCAGAGACATGGATGAAGCTGGAAACCATCGTTCTCAGCAAACTGACACAATAACAGAAAACCAAACACTTCATGTTCTCACTCATAAGTGAACAATGAGAACACATGGACACAAGGAGGGGAACATCCTGTACCAGGGTCTGTCAGGGAGTGGGGTCCTAGGGGAGGGATAGCAGGGGGTGGGTATATAGGGGAGGGATAGCATTAAGAGAAATACCTAATGTAGATGACAGGGTGATGAATGTAGCAAACCACCAAGGCACATGTATACCTATGTAACAAACCTGCACGTTCTGCTCATGTACCCCAGAACTTAAAGTATAATAATAATAATAAGAAGACCTTTTGAGATGAATACCACTGTCATCTTCACTTTACAGATGAGGAAACTGAGACACTGAGAGACAATGTAATTTGTCCAACATCACACAGCTAGTGAGGGGTATACATAGTATTAGAAACCAGACTTCAGATATCCATGTTTGGGCTCTTAAAAAAAATTACACTGAACCACCTCTCTATATTGCCAGAGGATCTTGTGCAAATTGCCATTATAACATGTACCATCGTTGTATTTCAGCATTTATATCACATAACAGCACTGTTTTAACTGATTCATTACCTTTAACTTTCATGTAATAGCACTATATTTTAACTAACTATTTATCTTTACCTTCCTGTGAACTGAAAGCTCCTTAAGAGCAAGAATCAGATCTCATTTGATGCAGTGCCTTGAACATAGTAGGCCATGCTCTTATTTCATGAACACTCTGGTATGTAAAGTAGGATAGACATTGAGCTAATCAAATCCATATCTCTAAGGCTTATCCTTTAAAAGTGTTTAGGGGAATAAAGAAGATAAAGTCAGGAAAGACCTTTTAGCCAATCTGTTATGAATACCCATAAAATATTAAATATAATTTAACATGTTATTTGTTTTCTTCAGGGAGCACATGGAGAATAATTTTCTTGTTCTCATGAGTAGCAGGTTTTTAAAAAGTAATTTGATTTCAGGGCACTTTAACAGAAACCAACAGGTTTTAAAGTGATTTTTCCTGTTATTCTTTCAAGGTACTTTTTCACCCCATAGAAGGAGTCTGCCCATTGGTTTCAACCAATGCTAGAAACTAGAAACTGAAATTGTACTTTATTCAAGCTAGTTGTTTCTAGCACTATTAACAGCTGATTAAGTAAACATATTGTAACCATATTGCCATTTACTGGAGCCATACAAAATGCTCTCTAGATAATTCTGCATTCACATATTAATAAATTTAATTGAATTTTTATTGAGTGATAAATATGTGCCAGGCACTCTTCGTCTCAATCATAGCTAACAAGGAGTTTATACACTCAGAAGATTTCATGCTGTTCTTGAACAAAGGGTTTTATTAAGCTGCAGAAATTAATTAATCTGATCATCGTTCATCACGTCATGATAACCTATGACAAAATGGGCTCAAAGTATCCCAGAATGAAGAAATTCCAGAAAGATTCTTCCACAAGTAACTTTCTATGTTCTTCCGTCAATGTATCAGAAGATTCTCTTCCAAGACTTCAAATTTGGCTCTGTGGTGCTTTCCTCTTTTCCTCCCCAGTGGCCTGAGTAGGGGGTGTTGTAAAAAGCCTAAGCCCAGAGAGGCAGTGAGGGCAGAAAATCTATTTTATTATGTCATTAAATGTAAATATATACATTCATCACTCCAGTCAACTTGGAGAAACTTATTACTAGGTATTATATTTTCCTTCTATTTCTCGCCTCATTCCTGTCCCCAGAATGAACTGGAGATAGTCTCTCTCCCCAGCATACACACCCCTTCTATCAGTGAGGAGGCCAGGCCACCTCTTTGCAGTTTCTCCCTGTGTTGACCTCAAGGTTAAGTCTCACTACCCCTCAAAGAGCTTCCTAACTTCTGGAGCTAGAGTACCTTTCAGACCCTCCAGAACTCCTACTTATAGATATGGCTCCCTTTCCTAGATAATTTCTCTCTACCAAGGCATGTGCTTACACACCTAATCCTTTGATTTCCTTTGATCACATTTCTAGCTGATTTGCCTCTGTTCCGCTGTTGTATTCTTTCTGAATCCTGCTTCGGTTACTCCAACACACAACAAACTATTTTGTTTGTTTGACGTTGCTTTTCCCTGAGGGCCTGCCCTAAATTCCAGCCACCAATTCTCTGAGATAATGTAAAAATCATATTTATATACCTGACCTCTACATGTGCTAAAACCCCACATCTACATGGGATAAATATCCATGCTTTCTTTATAATCAAACAAACATACATGCACAGTGTGTATATATAGTAACCTCCTCAATAGATTGGAGGGAATTGTAAGTCTTCATCTGAATTTGAAAAACACATGTCAGAAACTGCCAATTACCTGCTCATTTCATATACTTGGGGGTAGAATGTACACAAAAATTACCCTTCCCACCTTTCCTATAGATGGAAATGTTGCCAATATAGAAACAGGAACATGTACATGTCTTTGGGCAGCACTTCCAGAAGAGCATGTTTTGCCCTCCTGCTCCTTCCCGTCTCCCTTCCTGCTATTTAAGCACCTGAAGCACAGATGGTGTGACTGAGCAGCCATCCTGTGACCTTGAGAGTGTCAATCTTCTACCAAGATTTTGGCAGGGCAGAAGGACAAGAAGAGTGTGAATCCCTGGAGCTTCATGAGGCAACCACAAGGACCCTAGACTGCCTACCACAGGACTACATTTATTTAAGCCAATGTAATCAAGCTTAAATGAAATTCCCAATGTGTGTGTGTGTGTGTGTGTGTGTGTGTGTGTGTGTGTGTGTGTTTCCTAATGGATACATATATGGGTATAGGTCTCTTTACATGCAAACAAGCATATTTATTATTATATGATCTGAGCACTTTACATACTTTTTAAGGATTACATGAAAAAAATCAATATAAAATACTTAGCACAGGATATGACACAGATCAAGGAATCTATAAACATTAACTACTATTTCCTCTAATCTTCTCAACACCCACAGGAGGCATGTTGTGTCATTCTCATGCTACAGATGAGGAAATGGAGTCTTAAAGAGGGTAAGCACTAAGCCTTGATTCATACAATTATCAAGTGGCAGAGTCAGGATTTGAACCCAAGTCTACATAATTCTACAACTCAAAGTCCTAAAGGCAAGGTACACTGCCTCATTCAGCATGGCATGGAATTCCAGTGCTGAGAAGCCAAGCAGTCATCCTGAGTGCCAAGGAGGAGGCTTTTGTAACAAGGAGTCAGAGGAGAGAACACGAGTTGAGCCTGAAGGTTCCCATGGCAAAGTCCCAGCTCTACCACTTGTTGGCTTTGTTACCTTGGACAAGTCATTTCTCCTTCTTAGTCCGCATTTCTTTCATCTTTATAGTGAAGAGATTGACTTGATTCCATTTATGGTTCTTTCCAAATCTAGAATATCATTGATTAGTGATTCTCTGTAGTCAGTTTGTTGAAATCGTACAGTAAAACAAAACCTGACTTTGGGGTGTGAATAATATATTTTTGTCTCTGTGCAGTCCTTTTTTCTAGATACTTTATTCCCCTTTTGTCTTCTGATACATAGACAGTTTGTCAGACTCTGATAAGCTTTTCTAAAGAATTGCTTATAACCGTCTATAGTAGACATAAGCAATGTGGGTACCAAATAGAAATGAGCAGAGAAGCAAGAGGTAGAAAGGGCTTCATTTTTGGGAGATGAGAGAAAAAGAGAGAAGCAGCATATTGCCAAAGAGGTACTCAGTGTTGCCGTGTCGAGTTCTGCCTTAGTGTCTTCTTGGTTACTTTTGTACTTCTGCAGGTAAAAGTTGCCGAAAGACCTGCAGTAGGGCACATGGAATTTTGAATTAGAGAGGCCTGGGTCTCAATTTCAACCCTGCCACTGCTAGCTCAGTGACCTTAGACCTTACCTATCCATTTGCTATGTGATTCTAAATGAGTTATTCGACTTCAGTTGCTCATTTGCAACCTGAGGTTAGCAACCGTCTTCACTTCTAACGACTGTTGTCTAGTGTGTGTAGAAGCTTACAACAGCACCAGGCTCACAGTACACTCTACACAGAAGTTGAGTTGTATGAGCATAAGTCCTATTTGAATGTTGAGCAATTCTACAGATTCAAAGTTTAAAGAGTGTATTATCGCTGTCATATTTTATGTGGCCAGAGGCGTCTTTGCTAGCATTTCATGAATGCCCCTCGCTAAATTAGCTAAACTTCTGAGATGGGCATCAGAGGTTCCAAGATTTGTAGAATCGAGCCTGGTAGCAGTTTTGTGGTTTTCCTTTTAATGATTATTTTAGTAGTAGCTAGTTGTTTGCTTAGTTCTGAAAAGCAAACTCCACTCAAAGACTCTGACTGTTATACCATTCAAATTTATTTTAACATAATTTGTAGAAAGACATGAATTGGGAATTTGTCAAAGAAACTTGCAGAGTCTAGGCAGGAGCATTTCACTTGGAAAGCCAAGAGCTAGATACGCCAGCTGGCCTCAAGTTCAAATTATAACATTTTCTTCTCTTATGTAGCTTTTAAATATCTAAATATTTGGACTAAATACATCAGGATTACCATAAGCACAAAACACTGATCCATTGTGCTAAATGGTGAAAATTGTTGCCATTCCTGTATGTCCCATATCACATAATTTAAATGTAATTAAAGGTAAATTTTTAGAAACTGGCCCTTTTAGGAAGGAATCTATGGGATGCTTTCACCTAGGCTATTTCTTTCAATGGGCTACTGGGCAGCTGTTAGCTTCAAATAATACTAGATTTGCAACAGATGTTCCTAAAACAGAACAAAGAAGAGAATTACTGAATTTCTTACAAAGAAAGATCAAACCTGAAAAATAATTGAGATCTAGCAAAGCAGTCATTAACATGAGGAATGAAATTAAGCATATTACAGACAAAGAATAATTCAAACATTTCTCAACTAAGAGGCAAGAGGAAGAGCTCTTTATTCAGTTTTGTTTTTTCTTATTCGTCCATTCAACAAATATTTATTACTGAGTTTCATTTGGTGCTATTCCAATTTGTTGCCATCTTCTTAAATTATATATGTGGGAATGTTAAAACTACAGCTTGTCTGCACTAATGCATTTTATTAAGTAAAATTTCACTATGCCAGGGAAGCATCATTGCAGAAATTCATAGATTTACAGCCACAATTTCTTTAAGGTTTTCTCATTTTGATACAGTGGATTTTTTTTGTTTAATGTTTCAACATTAATTTAATAGCAAAATCTCAAAACAGTGAAATAGCAAAATTCACTAATAACAATTTACGAATAGCAATTCACTAAGAAAAATTCACAAAATAGTGAAATAGCAAAAATCTCAAAATAATAGATACTAGATGTCTGTGAATAGAATAAAGTGAGATATCTCTTTTACTTTATCCAACTATATTTAAATTTTTTATTTACTTGTCTATGACCTCCACCAGATTGTAAGCCTCAATAGCCCAGTGACCTAGTTTGCCCTTTCAGTATTGTCGTCTCAGTTTTTAATATAACAACTGGCACAGCGGGAACAGTTAAAAGAAGAAGAAATATTTCCTGAAAATTATAGAGGAACACAGGCAGGTATAAAGGCAGACAGTAACTCACTTTCTTTGCTCATTTGCCAGGTGATAGACACCAGTGGTATATAAATGATGGAAAGGGCTCTAAGGGTTTTAGTTTAATGAATTTAGTTAATTTAGTTAACTCCATATCTGGTATAGTTTCCAACTTTTTTGCCCTAAAGGCAGAAAAAGACACACCTATTCTTACCTACTACTTGCCTCTAAAACAAAAACCTAAACTTATCAACTCACTAAGTCAATATATAAAAACACCCAGATGTAACTAGTTACCTATTGCTCATGTAAAACAAAACTGAAATTTGTCTTCTTTATCACTCCTCGGCCTTTTGGCTAAGATCAAGTGGGTCCTCTTTTAAAAATTTCAGTAGATGACTATGTGGCCATGGAGTTAGTCCTCTCTGGTGATTCAGTGACATGCAGCATGAGGATTTAGAGTAGGAGGCTGATGCCTGGATCCTCCACTTACTACTTGGATGATGACCTTAGGCAAGTTACATGAACAGTGTAAAACAGAGATAATTACGATCCCTACCTCATAGAGTTGCTGTGAGCATTAAATGGTTTAAATACGTAAAATGCATAAAACAATGCCTGGCAGATAGTAAGCACCGATATTTGTTTGTTATCATTACCAACCTCATCATCATTACTTCTGTATCTAACGGACCCTTCTGGCTGTTCAGATAACATCCCGATTCTATCTGTAGCCCTAACAAGGGTACACCAACACACATTCCACCAGGAGACTCTCTTTCAAGTGCTTTCACAAGGCCAGGCTTATCAGATAAGACTGCATGGAGGAAAAGTCTAAAAAGCCTGACTTTCTGTTACTCTTTCAGGAGAGGACCAGGTCACATCTATTTTCATAAGAACCACTAAAATATCGTATCTACTAGAAGTTGCTGTAGGGAATAAAATGGGGGCTGAGAGTGGAGATGGTGCTGCAGAAAATATAGAAGACAATCTAACAGAATTCTATGTGCCTTCTGTCAGTGAACTGATTGCAATACCTGGTTTATTTATTGGAAAAAAAAAAGTGTTTTATAGCTAGAG
The DNA here is from genome assembly GCF_001604975.1 of Cebus imitator. Taxonomy (NCBI): domain Eukaryota; kingdom Metazoa; phylum Chordata; class Mammalia; order Primates; family Cebidae; genus Cebus; species Cebus imitator. The sequence continues at coordinate 14,020,262 of NW_016107317.1, forward strand.
CATGAGATAGAGCTGAAAAGAATGAGATAAAGTGATATTCATTTATTCCATTTCCTTTGAGTTTCTAGAAAAAAACTTCTAATTTAAAAAGTATGGCGAACTAAATATTTCCAAAAGCCCTTGAACAATAAGATCCTAAGTGCTAAATAAAATATAAAATTGTATTTAAATGCATTGCTGGGAATATATGAAAACAAGAAAAATCAAGCACCCACCCTTCCCATGACCAATATAGGGAGAAAACAAACAAACCAGAAAAGGGGAGGATGCCCTGAGACACAATGCCTTTCCTAGAAATGACAGATGAGAGTCTTTATTCTTGGGCACTGCCTTTCAAAATAAAACCTAATTAGAAAATTTATAGATTGCAAAAGACATCTCAGAATTAATAAAAGATAAGAATCACCAAAATGCTTTCACTTGTTTTATCTCTGCAAGTCTCTCAACATTTATTGCATCATCTAATACTCTGAAAATTGAGAGTATGTGTTGGGTAGATTAACTGTTTGTACAAAGCTTAATGGAATGCTAAAGGAACAAAGATGGCACCTACAGGTGTGGTTGATGACATACCACCAAGAAAACGTAGAGGTTAAGAACTCAAAATTCTTGGAATCTTGTTTCTGCCAAGGAATGTGGGTGCAGCATTTGGAACTGCCAAGTTATGCAGCTGAGAGGTCTAAGGTTGACTTCTAGTTCAGTGTGATAATATCCTCATAATAAAATCCCAAGTTTTATCTATGAGACTCAGAAATATTTATGGATGACCAAATGCAAGCTACTTGGGGTTTCTCTTTACCTGTTAACATAGTGAGCTTTCATCCAATTTGCATACCTCCCTCTATTTTAACAATGTAAACAGCTTCACAAAATAATTGCTATATTTTCATTATATTTTTATTATATTTAATATGCTGGCCAACCAAGGTGGCTAACACCTGTAATCCCAGAACTCTGGGAGGCTGAGGTAGGTGGATCATTGAAGTCAGGACCTTGAGACCAGCCTGGCCAAAATGGTGAAACCCCATCTCTACTTAAAATACAAAAATTAGCTGCGTGTTGTGGCACATGCCTGTAATCCCAGCTGCTTGTAAGGTTGAGGCAGGAGAAGCGCTTGAACCCGGCAGGTGGAGGTTGCAGTGAGCTGAGATGGCGCCACTGCACTCCAGCCTGGGTGACAGAGTGAGACTGTCTCAAAGATTTGATTACTGATTAATTATGGATTTGATCCTTGTCCAGCAATGTATTATGTAAAGGTAGCAGCATTCCTTATTTCTCTTCATATACCTTTGGATCTAACATGCTGATTTGAATATAAAAGGTATTCAAAAAGTTATTGAACTAGAAAACATTAAGATGCTCTTTCTGAAATAACAGTTTGAGTCAATGGACATCTAGAAATTTTCTTTACTGTCTATCCATAGTTATATTTTACTTTCTTAGTCATAGCACTTAATTGCACTGTGACAGTGAATGGATTAAATTATATATAAAGACAGAAAGTAAAATATGAAGAAACAACAAAATTTCAAGAGTTTAGTGAGGCACAATGAGCCCAATTCAAGAGTAAGGCTGAGCAAGTTAAAGGCTTTGTTGGGAGCAAAGTGTTCATTCATATACCAAACTCTGGCCAAGGTAATTACCTATTTTGGACAGGCACTCTCTTCCCCGGAGGCTACTTCACTCACCCTGACTTGACTCAACTTTGGATAAGTTCCAGTATAAATATTCCCACAAAAAAAAAAAAAATCAGGCAGAAGGAAACATCTCAGATTTTTTAGAATAAAGGGGTCTGACTCTCAGGTTTGTGTTTCTTTATTTTTGCTGATCAGTGCCCAGCACACTGACCTCTGCATGACTCATAAGCTCATTACTCAGGTGCAACTGAAAGGAGACAATACTACTACTTCCATACCACGTTCTGAGTTCTCTGCCAAAATGTACTCCTTTTTTACTTGAAAGTCTCAAATGTTCTCATTTAATGTGTTGATGACATCACATTTAAGGGTGGTATGGCTGGCGGGACATTAAATAAATTACACTTTATAAGGTGTCTAATGTGCTAATCCTGGGAGGGCTAAGTTGAGCCTTCTGCCATCAAAGTACCTATCTGGATCTCAGAAATGAACTAAGAACCTTAGAGAAAATTCCTTCCTGTTAACTTATTAAGCATATTTTACCACTGTTCTTCAAACAAAGAAAAAAATATTAGGTTATAGTATTTATTGTGCATAAGACCACACTCAAAGGGACACAAATAATCTTACTTTCTAGGAGATGAGTAGAAGAAGAGAGGTTTTCATTTCTGAATTTAAGGAGATCAGATTGAGATCCTTTACATCGAATCAGAAAGTTTAAAGTGACGTTGTGGCATGTCTTAATCCATTTAGAATGCTGTGACAAAATACCTTAGACTGAGTGGTTATAAACAACAAAAATCCATTTCTCATAATTCTAGAGTCTGGAAAGTCTAAGATCAAGGCACAGCCAGATGACGAGATGGCCTCATCTGGTTTATAGATGGTACCATCTAGCTGTGTACTCACATGGTGGTGGAAAGGGCAAGGCAAATCTCTAGGGCCTCTTTTATAGGGCACAAATCTTATTCATGAGGGTTCTGTCCTCACGACCTAATCACCTCCCTAACACCCCACATCCTAATACCATCACGCTGATAATCAAGTTTTAACATATGAATTTGGGGAGGACACAAGCATTTAGACCATAGCATTAACTATAGATGTGTTAAGTAATCATAATAACTTGGTACAAACAACTTCAGTTTAACATCACTAGTGATTCCATGTGGATATCATGTACCTTCTTATATTATGTGATAAGGACTGCATTTTGCCTCTGTGGTATTCTTTCCAAAACCCCACAGCGCCACTCTAATCATGAGAAAAATATTGGAAACATCTAGATTGGGGTATATTACGCCAGATAGTTGACCAGTATGCTTCAAGGTCATCAAAAACAAGGAAAACCTGGGAAACAGTCACAGACCAAAGGAGACTGGAGAGACACGGCAACCAAATGTACTGTGGTATGCTGAAATGCATCCTAGAAATGAGACAACATTGATAGAAACATTGGTGAAATTCGAATAGAATCAGGAGTTTAGTATTTTTAAAACTCAGGATGTCCTTTAGTGGGGACTGCCCCAAAACAATCACAGGTAAACAAGATAAGCATACGTGTAAGAAGTTTTGAGGGGGGAACCATAGTACTATTTTTTGGAATCCACTTCAATGATCAATTTTAGTTATCATGAGAAGCTTGGAAGTCTTATCTATTCTTTCATTCATTCATTCACTTAGCAAAATAGATAGTACCTGCCATGAGCCAGGCATCCATTGGGTGCTAGGGAGACAGTCATTAAACAAGACAAACCAGCTCCCTGCCCTCATCTATAACATGTCTCCTTTTTGAAGACAACTTGTCTTCCTTTATCATCAGTAGAAACAGGAATACTATTTGTTATGTTTGGGAAGCCATACAAAATATTACAGACTGGTGAGTTAAACAACAGGAATTTATTTTCTCACAGTTCTGGAAGCTGGGAAATTCAAAGATCAAAGTTCCAGCCAATTCAGTTGCTGGTGAGGGCTCTCTTCCTGGTTTGCACACAGCTGCCTTCTTGCTATGTCCTCACATGGCTTTTCCTCAGTGCATACACACAGAGGCGGCAAGGGGGTGAGCTCTGTGGTGTCTCTTCTTACAAGGAAACTAATCCTATCGGATCAGTGCCCCACACTATGACTTCATTTAATTACTTCTTTACTCTAAATACAGCCACACTAGGAGATAGAGCTTCAACATATGAATTGGGAAGGATACATACATTCAATCCACAACAAATTTAAAAATATATATGACGAACTGTTGAACAATCCAAAGCTCAGGCTGAGTAAGACTTGAGTAACTCAAAAAGCAGAAGGCAGCGAATTTTAGATCCCTTCTTCGTTCTGGATTTTTTATATACCCTGGAGAGTGTTGAGAAGTACAGCAAAGTCTGCCTTTCACACAATTTATGGGAACTTCTGTTTCTGCTATAAGCTAGAGGCAGATAGCACAAAATTGCATAAAAATAGAAGGAGACAAGTCACCTGAGCATTTTTTTATGCTCAACAATATGAAGTTGGAAATGTCTTCTAATTTGAGGTTGCTTCAATTGCCTCACTTTAAACACACACATATTCCATTTCTGAAAATTTAATCCTATTTCTAATGCTGCTTTCATTCACTGGGAGGAGAAGGAAGGAACCAAAATCTGTGTAGGGCAAATGCAACATAGATTTGGCTTATAAAGGACATAGGACATATCCAAATCCTGGAAAAATTAAAAGGAAAACAAAAATCACCATGAGAAAATTGAAATGCAAAGCTTACCTGTGAATCTAGAACATTCCCAGGCTGACATTGACTGTATTGCCAGAAAGTTTTATCATGAAGATATGAAAAAGTTTATGCAATGGCTGTGACAGTGACCAGCATTCACACTGTATTTGTTTTCTAAGGTGCCCTTGTATTTCCTAAAAATATTTATAATTTGATAATTAATTTAATGTGATAAAGAATTTTGATGTGAATTAGTGCTGTAATCATAATAGTCTCAACTAGGCCTTTCTTTTTATAAATAAAAGCACTGTTTATTTGCAGTAGGATTGCCATTTACCTCATTCTTCTACATCGCTCTCCTTCTCCCTGATAAACAGGCGGGCACAGTTCCCAGACAGCAAATTGTGGCAGCTATTTTTTTTTTCCAGTAGCATCTGGTGTTTTGGCACAAAACTCATTGGGATAATCTTAAATATGGTTAGTTTTCTTTCCCAAATCTTTTTTTTCCTTCAAACGCTGAAAGAAGCTGAATTTTCATTATTTTCAGAACTGAGTAGAGAAGTGCTCAGGAAGCATTTTTAAAGATAATATATCCTCAAACTCAGGAAAGAAAGTCATTCTGGGGAATAGCTAAGAAGGGAGCTCTAGTATTAATTCCTTTAAAAAAAATCTAATTTTCCCAGGAGCACATGAACATGAATTCTACCTTGCTCATTCTCTCTGTCCCACTCTCTAATTTTCTGTGAGAACCAAAAGCTGAAACAAAATCAATATCAATTTACTTTGACTTTTCCAGAATAGAACTAAGAATTCCTTTTTTTTCTTTTTCCCTGAAAGAATTCCAAAGCCCAACCTCAAAATGCTTAACCTCCAGGTATGTTAGGGGTTCACTTAAGTAACGCAGTAAACAAGGCTCAATGAAGGGGCAAATAAAAAAGACCTCTTACTTGAAAAAAAAAAGTACATGAAAGCCAGATTTTGCAGGGCTTTTTGGAGTTTGGTCTTTTTAAAACTGTAAACACAGAAGGCTTTCATACAATATAATTGCATGACAAAAATTGTGTTTTCAAAAGATTAATCTGCTTGCAGTGTGGGGAGAGATTGGACAGACTTAGAGCAGTAATCAATTCAAAGGTCATAGAGGCAATTCAGAGCACTGAGTCAAGGAAGTCACAGAGGCAATGCAAAATGGGAGAGCAAGTGAGAATTTTTTTTTTTTTAATAGAAGGAGAAGATGTTTCTGAGGCCAGGCCCGCTCCTGCAGCTGCTTGGGGTGACAGCCCCTGGCCTTCTCCTGTGGACACCATATGCAGAAGGCGTAGTCAACATGGCCTCCACCAAGGCTCTCCCATGGGGAATGCCACGCTGCCCTGAGAATGCTGTCTCCAACTCTACTCCTCTACTCTACTCCAAAAAAAAAAGTTCCTTTGTTTTTCTGTTAATGTTTTTTTAAACAGTGGTTTCCCTAATCCACTTTATTCTTACAGTTTTAACTTTTTATTTTCCTTCTGTTGCCTTTTTAGTTCTGACTTCCTGTTCCAAATCCTTAATCCCGAAGAATGGTCTGTTTTTAGCTTCTCATCTCACAGGCTTCAGCCTTTTAGCCTAAGCCATTACAGCTTTACTGATGTTTTAACCTTTTATCTCATTGGCTTACAGCATTTTATCTTTTATTTTTAAATCTCATTTGTTTTGTATTTTTTAACTCAACCTTTTATCTTCACGGAGATTTTAAATTTCTTATTTTAGCTTTCATGTCATTCTCTTTTAGCTTACCTTTTCCCCTCTTTTTAAATTTTAACCTCCATTTAACCACCTTTTTGTTTTTTCTCATTTTTTTCTTATTTTATATTGTTTCCCGGCTTTAGCATATGTCTATAGTAAACTTCAAGTTCATTAAAAAAATGCTCAAGTGCTCAAACATCCCTAATTATGGTAGCATGGGAAGGACCTAAACCACCATAATTAGGGGCATCTGAGCACTTCTGCCTCATCCGCCCATCCAACCCCTAGCCAGCCTCCCACACCTCCACCTGTACAAAAGATGCCTTTCTGGTGTCCCTAATGGATCTTCTAGCCTTTGTAAGACTGGATATTAAAATTAAAAATAAATACATAGCTTAATTAATGAAATGGGAAACTGTATTTTCATATCTGTTACCTCTGACATAAACAACCTGTGAATTTTGGGCAAGTTAGTTGTCTGTCTAACATCCCTGAGACTTGCCTCATGAGGAAGCAGGTGACATTGAAACTCTACACAGGAGAAAGCAAAGTAGATGGCCCTTGGCCAGTCTGTTTGCACCACTTACAAATCTCATCTTCTTCTAATATACTTCTTTCCAGGTTTGTCTTCTTCTCAGCAGATTCCTAAAGTATCCTTTCTCCCCTATTCTAAAAGATGAGGATAAGCTGGCCAAAGTGGAAGTTATTACAAATAGAACTTCTAAAAACATAATCTAATGTGCTCCTACCAGCTACCTTTCTTTCTCATGATCTACAACTGGAAAACCTCAGGACAGTAAGAGGCCCATTTCTCCAATATATAATGGGTGTAAGTTTCCCTCAAAAAGCTTTAGGGACACAGCTGAGATTGGTTTCTCTAAAAACCAACTGAGATTGGTTTCTCAGTCCTACCTTCTTAAGGAGGAAGGACTGAGTCTCCAGTGGCTATATCGTAAGAGCTGCGCCTCTACCTCATGCACTGTCATTCCATAGAACTCCTGCTGGGTCCCCATCTAAAATTCTGCTAAGAGGCACTCTCTTCCGAGAACCCATCCTGATCCATTGTTTTACAAGTGGATTACCTGTAACCCCTTTCCTGCCTCAGGAAGTAGCATGGCCTCCAACTCTTTCTACTTGTCGGGCAAGACAGGAGTCACCCTCCTCACAATTTCACTTAAGAATGTTCCTCATTTTGCTGAGTACCATGGTCTCAACCTATCACAGTGACCTGGTGAAAAACAAGCAAAAAAAAAAAACTCTACCAACTCAACTGCTGCCATAACTGGCTAAATATGCTTTACCTCAGACAGGAGACTTTTCACTGAGTACAACCTTAAAGTTTCATGTACATAATTTCTGAAGAAGCTACTGAAGCAGATATGTCCTGCCAAAACAAAAGAGGAGACCAGGAAAGGACTACACAGAATCCAGAAATAGGGAACCCCACTCAGGAGAGTAGTGGGAGGAACCCCAGAATGGTGGCCCAGGGGAGATTTTATGGCAACCAATGGGCAGCAGGCCTGGAGAGCAAGAGGCTCCGACCAGAGGAGAAGAGGACTCCAGGAGAGGCATCTTCCAAAAGAAGCTGCTGATGGGATTCCTGATGTAGTGGATGTATCAAGAGAATACTAACACTTCTGATAAAGATTTTAGGAAACAATTAGTGATGAGTGCATGCATAAAGAAGCAGGTAATAGATAATACAAGTATAATGTCCAGACAGGACAAAACCTTTTTCCAAAAAAAATAAAACTTACCATAGAATTCTATATGCCTCATCTGTGAGTTATACATGCATGATCCTAATAATGTGAATTCATAATACTGAATATCAATCTAACCAAAAATAATTCTATATCATGTATCATAGCAGTAAGTCAATGGATAATATCAATAAATGGTGACATAAGCATTTAGAAACATGAATGAAAACACCAAAAGAAACAGTTAAAACAGCTTAAAATAGTATCAGTGGAATAAGAATCAAGTATATGATACAGAGAGGGAAAGAAGACTGCTATGTTTTGTTCAAAATAAGGGAACTGTATTAGTTTGTTTTCACACTGCAGATAAAGACTTTTACATACCAGAGACTGGGATGTAAAAGAAATTTAATTGAACTTACAGTCCCACATGGCTGGGGAGGCCTCAGAATCATGGCAGGAGGCAAAAAGCACTTCTTACATGACAGCAGCAAGAGAAAATGAGGCAGATGCAAAAGCAGAAACCTCTGATAAAACCATGAGATCTTGTGAGACTTATTCTCTACCATGAAAACAGTATGGAAGAAAGTGTTCTCATGATTCAAATGATCTCCCACCTTGTCCTTCCCACAACACATGGGAACTATGGGAATACAATTCAAGATGAGATTTGGGTGGCAACACAGCCAATCCATATCATTTTGCCCCTGGCCCCTCCAAATCTCTTGTTCTCACATTTAAAAACTGATTATGCATTCCCAGCAGTCCCCCAAAGTCTTAACTCATTTCAGCATTAACCCAAAAGTCCAGAGTCCAAAGTCTCATCTGAGACAAGACAGGTCTCTTCCACCTATAAGCCTGTAAAAACAAAAGCAAGCTAATTACTTCCTAGATACTATGGGGGGTACAGATATTGGGTAAATGCAGTTTACCAAATGGGAGAAATTGGCCAAAACAAGGGGGGTTACAGGGCCCATGCAAGTTCAAAATCCAGCAGGGCAGTCAAATTTTAAAGCTCCAAAATGATCTCCTTTGACTCCAAGTCTCTAGGTCATGCTGATACAAGAAGAGGGTTTCCATGGCCTTAGGCAGCTATGCCCCTGTGGCTTTGCAGGGTACAGTCCTGCTCCCAGCCACTTTCAAGGGCTGGCACTGAGTGTCTGTGGCTTTTCCAGGGAAATGGTGCAAGCTGTCAGTGGATCTACCATTCTGGGGTCTGGAAGATGGTGGTCCTCTTCTCACAGCTCCACTAGACAGTGCCACTGTAGGGACTCTGTGTGGGGGCTCTGATCCCACATTTCTCTTCTGCACTGCCCTAGCAGAGGTTCTCCATGAGGGCCCCACCCCTGCAGCAATCTTCTGCCTGGGCCTCCAGGCATTTCTCCACATCTTCTGAAATCTAGCCAGAGGTTCCAAAACCCCAGTTCTTGACTTCTGTGCACTCACAGGCTCAACACTGTATGGAAACTGCCAAGGCTTGGGGCTTGCACCCTCGGAAGCCAGGGTACAAGCTCTACATTGGCCCCTTTCAGTCACTGCTGGAGCAGCTGGGACACAGGGCACCAAGTTCCTATGTTGCACACAGCACAGACACCTGGGCCTTGGCCCATGAAACCATTTTCTCCTAGGCCTCCAGGACTGTAATGGGAGGGGACGCTGTGAAGACCTCTGACATATGCTGGAGACATTTTCCCCATTGTCTTGGTGGTTAATATTTGGCTCCTTGTTACTTATGCAAATTTCTGCAGCTGGCTTGAATTTCTCATTAGAAAATAGGTTTTTCTTTTCTATCACATTATCAGGCTGCAAATTTTCTGAGCTTTTATGCCTTCCTTCCCTTATAAAACTGAATGCCTTTAACAGCACCCAAGTCACCTCTTGAATGCTTTGCTGCTTAGAAATTTATTCTGCCAGATACGCTAAATCATCTCTCAAGTTCAAAGTCCCACAAATCCCTAGGGCAGAGGTAAAATGCTGCCAGTCTCTTTGCTGAAAGACAACAAGAATCACCTTTGTTCCAGCTCTCAACCGGTTCCTCATCTCCATCTGAGACCACCTCAGCCTGGACCTTACTGTCCATATTGCTACCAGTCTTTTGATCAAAGCCATTCAACGAGTTTCTAGGAAGTTCCAAACTTTCCCACATTTTCCTTTCTTCTTCTCAGCCCTCCAAACTGTTCCAATTCTCTGCCTGTTACCCAATTCCAAATTCGCTTTCACAATTTTCAGTTATCTTTTCAGCAATGCCCCACTCTACTGGTACCAATTTACTGTATTAGTTCATTCTCACACTGCTGATAAATACATACCAGAGACTGAGAAGAAAAAGAGATTTAATTGAACTTACAGTTCCATGTGGCTGGGGAGGCCTCAGAATCATGGTGGGAGGTGAAAGGCACTTCTTACACGGCAGCAGCAAGAGAAAATGAGGCAGACACAAAAGTGGAAACCCCTGATAAAACCGTCAGATCTCATGAGACTTATTCACTACCAAGAAAACAGTATAGAGATGATTCCAATTATGTCCCACCGGGTCCCTCCAACAACACATGGGAATTATGGGAGTAAAATTCAAGATGACATTTGGGTGGGGACACAGCCAAACCATATCAGGAATGTTGGCAAAGTTTTTGGTAGAATCTGGCACATAGGAACAACAATCTTCATGATTGACAAATAAATGAATGAATGAATGAAGAAAATTGTATAGTAAGTAAAATTTTACATGTAAGTTTTTGATTGAATTAAGAAAAAGTTCACAGAAATAAATAGAATATGGTAATAATGTCTTGAAGTTAGTTTTCCATAATCCAGAAAGTCCACCTTGGTAGCGTCAACTTCAGTCATTCCCTCTCCATGCATCTTACTCCCCTCCCCCTGCAAAATACCTGTCCTTCCCCTGATATCCCATGAACCTTAACATTGGTGCATTCTGCCTATCCCACACCTACTGGCTGGAAAGTTCTCCTCAAGCCTTATCTCTTTTCCCATTCTGCACTCCTCACCCTTGACAAAAACCTGGACAGCTTCTGCATAAGGAGTTTATACAAACCAAAGATCATTTCAGCCCTGAAGCTTCCCTTCTCCTTCCCAAGCAGAATTAGTCACTTCACCGATCTTGCTGAACTGTAATTATGTGTATGTGTTTATATTCTCCTGGGTCTGGTCACTCCTCATAGGCAGCCTCTTCATCATAGGTAACTATTTATAACCAGGGGCTACAACACAGTACAGGGAACTTATGTGCTAAATATTAATAGTATTAAATGAATTAACCAGGAAGTCATGATAGAAGTAAAGCGACAAGAAATGCATACAAGAAATAACAGCAGATCACCAGGCTGGCCAACAACAGCCATCCTCACCCAGTACAGTGATGTTTTCTGAAAGATTTACCACTATCAAGTCAAAAAATTCTGGGATGATAAACATTTTCCTACATTTTTAGCAACTGACTTTTCTTTCTAAGTCTACTATGGATAGAACTATTTTAAAATAGTTTACTTACATTTTTAGAACTTAAAAATATTCTTCATATGGTAAGGATAAAAGAAAAATAAAAAAACACTAAAAAGAATTTTTTAAAGTATCTTTGCAATAGACTAATTGTTACAGTTAACTTAATTTGCATGTGTGCATGTGTGCACATGTATAGTATGTGTTCTTTAACTAGCTTCCTTAAAAATCTCATGAATTGCACTATTTCACCTAGACTTGCAACTGGGCAAATGAGGTCAAGTGTATATAATAATAGCTGATTTTCAACACCTTTTAAATTAGGTTATCCACATATGAATTGGAATCATGTAAATTTTGCCCTCAGTAGTTACCAAGGGCAAGAAGGTGAGCATTATTTCTCTGTTTATACAAACTTTACTCTTTGTATTAGTCAAAGTCAAAGTTTTCTACCTAAATGATTTTCTATGTCTTACATTTAAAATTTGTTCCTGCCAAAGAAAGATACACAAATTGTCTCCTAGTTTCACTCCTCCTTTGCTATTATTTTACTTGGCAGAAGCCAGGACAATGCATAACCTTTATGTGTACTGTAGATCTGGGCTGCACACCCCAGACCCTTCCCACTCCTAATGAGGCTGGACTGACTCCTTCATCCTTCATAAACAAACAGATAAAGATCTGAATGGGAAGTAGGTGGAAATTTTTATAAACTAGCTGGATAGAAACAAATGTCAAGATTATATCGATTACGAAGAATTTTGCTTGAGCAGATCTTCAAAATATTTGCAAATTGCCCAGTACTGTATATTTATGTGGTTGAGTATTGACAATTATGTGTTTAGTCAACAAAGACTTCCTGAGAAATTTCTGTATTCAGACATTGTGTTAGAAACTAGGATTAAAAATAACTAATAATATTTACCCCTGTCCCTATGGAGTTCACAGTCTAGTGAGGAAGACAAACATAAAACAGATCATCACAAATTCTTGTGGTAAGACTCATAATAGTGCATTCATGGGACATTTAGAATAGCAGTTAACCCAATTTTGGAGGATAAGCAATTTCTTCTAAAAGAGATAATGTTTAAGTTAGGGTCTGAAAGATGGGTAGGAAGTTGAAGGTGGGAATGAGGAGGTAGGCAGGAGGTTCTAGAAAAAAGGAACATTGTGTTCAAAAAAAGCTGAAGGCAAAAGAAAAGTCACTTTTAGGGAAAATACAAGTAATTCAATATGGCTACAGCACTGCAGGGAAGGGACAGGGAGTCCAGCTCACTGGAGAAGCAAGCAAGCAGCTGATGATGAAGGGTGTGGGCATTCAGACTCAGTTTTGAGGGTGGCGGAGAGCCAGGGCATCTTTATGTAGGACTCACGCATGATCAGATTTGTTTTTCAAAAAATATCACCCCACTCCTTTGCAAAGAGCAGATTAAGGGGGGAGACAAAACAAACCAGAGCATTTTTCAGTAATTTGAAGAGAAAAAAATAAAGCCCCATGATAGGGGAGAGGGGGCATGACACTGGAGCAAAAGAACAGATTTGCAGTATTATCAAGAAAGGAGAAGCAGCTGGACTTGGTGGCTATTGCATGTGGGAGAATGAAGGGAGAGCAAGTATTCCAGAATAATTTCCAGGTTGTAGTTTGCAGATTTAGGTCTTCAGTGTGGGAGGAATCTAGGCGGGATTTAGGGGTTCTGGGAGGCATGCAAGCGGGCATGTTTAATAGGTACTCTGGTTCCTGGTCTGGGGCTTCATCCCAAGAGCTTTTGGCAGAGTGATTAAAGATGGGAGTCATCTGCACATATTTGGCAGTTTAATCTTCTGGACCACTGAGGATCAGAGTTGAGGACCTGAATTATGCCCAATTCCAAGGCATTTGTTAAATTTGTCAAGTTCCTTTCAGTAGCTCCCAGTTGTGCTCAAATGTCCCTCCTAAAGACACAGTACAGACACTTAATAAAATACTTTCCCAAAACACCAACAATATTTCCTGAAGGTTTCAGATGGCATTCAGGAACATGAACTCAAAAATTTCTCAGTAAGTACATCTTATCTGCCAAGCATTGCGCTAGGTTCTGCGGCTACAGAGACAAATGTAACTCAGGCCCTGGTGCCCAGTGCACACAATGCAGCAGAGTCCAATGGTAATTAATAAATAATTAGAGCAATATAATTAGGATAAACAAGGTGCTAAGAGAGCAAGAGGGAAAACCGTAAACGATCAGGAAGGGCCTCATTCAAGTGGAAAACTTTGAGCTGAATCTGAGGATTGAGTTCATCAGGCAGGTTAGATAAAAGGCTTAGGGCAGAGAAAAGAGAAGCATCCAGGAACACAAAACAATCTTGTACATTTCGCATTTGCTAAAAATGGAAGGTGGTTCAGGATGCCTGGAAGAAAGAAAGGTTTAAAAGGTCTCACATCATAAACTATCTTGTGTGTCATAAGAAGAAGAAGGAGAAAAGCCTGTTGGGAAGTTGTAAAATTCCCTGTGTAAAACTGTAAATGCCTGAACTAAGACATGGACAGTGAAAATGAATGCAGATTTGAGAGAAATGAGAGAGTAGACACGGAGAAATCAGAAATGTGAATTTTAGATGTATACCAAAATTACAACTGCACAGCAGCTAGGAAAAATGATTTACATTTATGTTTATTACAGTAAGTTTACACTTATAGAAAGTTGGAAATGCTTGGAATCGGGTATTGACTTTTTAAATTGATGCCAATGAGGTCAACTACATTCTACTACAGGACCTCCTAGGGCAAGTTGGAACGAATGAACAACAATCTTACAAGGCAGCATGGTGGATTGTGAATGCATGCATGCACGCATGCAGCACAGGCTATAAGCATGGGTCCAGGCAGACCTGGGCTTGAAAATTGGCTCCACTATTGACTATACGACTTTGAACTCAAACAAAGTCATAATTAAATGATACTGATGATGATCTTTATTCCTTTGTACCACCAGGGAGGAGGAAAGGATGTGTGTGTGTGCATGTGTGCTTGAGTGTGCAGGTGGGAGCATGAACATCTGTGTGTACATTTAAGCTAGATACCACAATTATTTTTATTCCTGCAGGGAACTATCACAGTAGTGAACTAGCTTCAAGAGGCTATAACAGAAATGGCTCACAATGCCTCTTCCATCATCCCCAGGTGATCTGCATTGGCTCACAAGGTCTCGCCCATCACCCGCAGATGTTTTTCATTACCCAAAACCAACATCCTTAAGTTTGCCCAGGCTGGTTTCAACTAGTGGATATTTTGATCACCTGAAAAATTGGGGCGATACTGAATATTTCCTTAACAAATAGTTTATTAACAAAAAATAAACCAAAATTAATTGTATTCTATTGATAAGCCATAGGGAGAATTTTAAAAAGCTTTCTGGAACCTATGGCTACAGTTCCCAAAGAATGAGATTGAAAATCTCACTTTAGGCTGCCTTTGGACAACATAAATATATGCGTGTTTTAGAGTTCTTTCAACAAATAGTATCAATTTCCTTTACCAGATCTTACATGTGTACTATCACCCGATGGTCCTGTATCTTTCCCAGTGACAGGATTTGGCTATGTCCCCACCCAAGTCTCATCTTGAATTGTAGCTCCCATAATTCCCACGTGTCATGGGAGGGACCTGGTGGGAGGTAACTGAATCGTGGCAGTGTGTCTTTCCTGTGCTGCTCACATGACAGTGAATGAGTCTCACGAGATCTGATGGTTTTTATAAAGGGCAGTTACCCTTGCCTTTAATGCTCTCTTGCCTGTTGCCAAGTAAGACGTGACTTTGCTTCTCCTTCACCTTCTGACATGAGTGTGAGGCCTCCACAGCCATGTGGAACTGTGACTCAAGTAAACCTTTCCTTTATAAATTACCCAATCTCGGGTATGTCTTTGTTAGCAGCATGAGAGCAGACTAATACACCCAGGAATTTAACCTCATCCTGTCATTAAGATTCTAAAAAGTTATTAATACTAAAAATACATGCGTGCATACATATACACACACATACTTACACATATTCTTCTGAATTAAGAAACAGGTGTGCCTGTTTTGCTGCTACCAGCAGCTTCTTCTCCTCCCTGGCTTTTGCTTTCTTGGTCTTTCATCACTGAAGCTGGTGTTTACCCTGGAGCTGACATTTTAATGTCCACCCACCAGGTGTTCACGGTCCTCTCTCCCATGACACTCCTGTAGCAGATGGTGCAAATGGCCTGGCACATATATTCTGATTCATTGCAAAAACCAAACTGCCAGACTGCTGACTAGCTTGGCAAGAAAAGGAGAAAGTTGTTGCTGAAAAAAAAGCTATTATGAATTATTCTTCATGTGGTGACTTTGGACTTGTCCCGGCTTAAAGATGATTAGAATTTACTTAGCTAGATTAAATAAAAACTTTTAGAGGAGTGTCCCATTTGCAAAGATCGCTGTAGGCAGTAGGAACTTCTCCTTACAGAGCAAAACCAAACAATAGAAAGTTAAAACAAAATTACATCAAATGCAAGTTACTTTAAAAAATAAATTAAATGAGAATAGTAAAATTTTTGGACTTTTTAACTTCCTGATGCTATTCCAAAATCTCTCATACAAAATTGCTTCTTAAAATCACTATTAATAATTTGTACAATTAAATAATATTTTCCAAAAACATTTTGTATGTTAGTTACTTTATACAAAGTGCTTCTCACTTTTTGTACCCTTGGAAAGGGCAGCTTTGAAAATGTTCGAATTCTACCAGGAAAATCTACACACACCCAGATGCACATAGAGAGAAAAATACTGAAATCTAAACATTTTTTTTGTATAGTTAGAAACTTAGAATTAGATCTTCAATTTCCTTTTAACACTTCCATTATTTTGCTTTGCTTTTCCTTTGGGTCATTTTGAGGCCTGCCATTTCCCAGCACTTCCAATAGGATCTCTGATGTCTCCTTATTTAGGTTCAGTCATATACTCTTCCTACCCTATGACTCAGTCATCAACCCCAGAGTTCTAGGATGAATCATGATGCCAGAACCATAGAAATGTCTTGGTTCAGTGTTTGCTCCACCTTTGGTTATATGGCCCACTATATACCACTAGACTCCTGACTTGAGGCCCCTGCCCTCCAGAGGGAATCCTGGTCAGCCACTTTCCATAGCAGTCTAGATTCGCCAACCTATACCACAATATGCAGGCCCATTCCATGTTTCCTTGGTCCAGAGTGACAGTACACTAAGGTCCCAGCATGCTTCCCAGCTGAGCATCAGTGGGAAAGAAAAACATCTTAAAAGCAACCAATAAAAAAGATAAGTTACCTAAGGAGAAACAAATCTAAGGATGGCAGCAGATTTCTCATCAGAAGTAATACAGAGATAATAGTGAGAAAAGAATATAGCAACATCTTTAAAGTACTAAAAAAAAAAAAAAAAAAAAACTGCCCATTTGGAATTCTGTAAAAATGTCTTTCAAAAACAAAGGTGATTTTTCATACTTTTTCAGACACATAAAAGCTGAAAGAATGTGTTACCTGCCAACCTACACTACAAGAAATGTTAAAGGAAGTCCTCTGGCATAAGAAAAATGGTAACAGATGGAAATATGGATCTACATAAAAGAATGAAGAGCACTGAGTATGATAACTACAGGGTAAATATATAAGATTTTTTATCATTTAAGTCTTTTTAAAAGATGAATGATCATTAACCAAAAATAATAATAATGTAAAATACAGAAAAATTAAATGTCCAATGACAATATCACAAAGATTGGAAAGGGATAAATGGAAGAAAACTACTGAAAGGGTCTTCTATGATTTATAAAGATCTTTAACATCATTTGAAGATATCCTATGAGAAAAAACAACTGAAATAATAAAGAGTTATAATTAAGCCAGTAAATGAGATAAAAAGATACCTTTTAAAATATTTAATTTACTCAAAAGGAGGAGGAAAAAGAGAACAAAATAAAGAATAGATGAGACAAATAGCAAGGACATAGATTTAAACGTAATCATACCAATAAACACATTAAATGTAAATAATCTAAATACCCCAATTCAAGGTTAGAGACTGTCAGCAAAGATTAAACAAATAAAAAGGACCCCATTGTTTTATGTGTCTACAAGAAATGTGGTTTAAACATAAAGACACAGACAGGATGAGAACAAAAAAACTGGAAACTGCTGATGCAAATTTTAACAAAATTAGAGATGCTGTAACTCAAACTTTTTTCATTTGAGTTATAGCAACTCTAACTTTTTAAAAATTTGTTCAAAACAGAATTCAAAGCAAAGAATAAAGAAATTTTTATTCTTTGATAAAGAAATTATTTCATAATAATAAATGAGGCAGGCCATGTGTGGTCGCTCACACCTGTAATCCCAAACTTTTGGGAGACCAAGATGGGCTGGAATTCAAGACCAGTTTAAGCAACATGGCAAAACTCTGTCTCTGTAAAAAAAAAAAAAATACAAAACAATTAGCCAGTTGTGATGACACATTCCTGTAATCCCAGCTACTCAGGAAGTTGAGGTGGGAGAATCACCTAAGCCTGGGAGTTCAAAGCTGCAGTGAGCTGTGATTGCACCACTGCACTCTAACCTGGGCAAAGGAGTGAGATGCTATCTCCAAAATAAAATAAATAAATGGATCAATTCATCAAGTGGTATATAAACATTTATGTACCAATAGCAGAGCTGCAGCATGAAACAAAAACCAAAAGAACTTCAAGGAGAAATAAACCAAATCATGATTAGAAAGATTTCAATATGCATTTCTCAACAATTGATAAAAACAAGTAGACAGAAAATCAGTAATTTTGTAGAAAACGTAACACTATCAACAAACTTGACCTAATTGATATTTATAGAACACTTCAGGCAACAATGTCATTCTGACCAAGTGCAAAGGAGAATTTTCCAAAACAGACCAAATTCTGGGCTATAAAACAAGTCTCAATAAATTTAAGAGGTTTTAGTTCACACAAAAAATATCCTCCGACTACAGTGGATTTAAATTAGAGATCAGTACCATGAAAATTATGTGAAAAATCCCCAACTGTTAAGAAATTAGGAACAGAAAACTCTGATCTCCCTAGGATGGAGCCCTGTGGGGGAGGGGCAGCTGCAGGTCTCCACAGATCAGCAGACTTAATCTTTCCCCCCACTGGCTCTGAGGAATTCAGGCACTCAACGAGTGAGATTCCCCCCAGCACAACTCACCCCCTCTGTCAGGGGGCAGTCACAGAGCTTCCTTAAGCAGGTTCCTGATCCTGTGCCTCTGACTAGATGAGACCACACTAACAGGGGCCACCACACACCTTATACAAGAGCTTTCCCACTGGCATAAGGTTGGTATCCCTCTGGGATGGAGCTCCAGAAGGAGGAGCAGGCAACCATCTTTGCTGTTCCGCAGCCTCCACTGGTGACACCTCCAGGTGCAGAAGGGATCTAGGCAAATAGGGTCTGGAGTGGACACCACGCAAACCACAGCAGCCCTAAAGAAAAGGGGCCTGAGTTTTAAAACAAAACAAAAACAAACAGAAAGTAACAACAACAACAACATTAACAAAAAAAGTCCCCATAAAAAAACCCATCCAAAGGTCAGCAGCTTCAATTGAAGATTATCTACTGAAGCTAGATGATCTCAAAAAGATGAGAAAGAATAAGCAAAAAATTGCAAAAACTCAAAAAGCCAGAGTGCCTCTTCTCCTACAAATAATTACAACACATCACCAGCAAGGGCACAAAACTGGGTGGAGAGTGAGATGGTTAAATTGACAGAAGTAGCTTTCAGAAGGCGGGTAATAACAAACTTTGCTGAGCTAGAGGAGCATGGTCTAACCCAAGGCAAAGAAGCGAAAAACAATGATAAAATATTACAGGGGCTGTTAACCAGAATAACCAGTTTAGAGAGAAATACAAATTACCTGATGGGGCTGAAAAACAAAACACAAGAAGATCACAATGTAACAACTAGCATCAATAGCTAAATAGATGAAGCAGAGGAAATAATTTCAGCGCTTAAAGTCTACATTGCTGACATAAGACAGGCAGACAAGACTAGGAAAAAAAGAATGAAAAGGAATGAACAAAACCTTCAAGAACTACGAGATTATGTAAAAAGACCAAATCTACAACTGATTGGGATACCTGAAAGAGACGGGGAGAATGGAACCAAGTTGGAAAACATACTTCAGGATGTCATCCAGGAGAGTTTCCCCAAGCTAGTAAGAAAGGTCAACATTCAAATTCACGAAGCTCACAGAAGCCATGTAAGACACTTCATGAGAAGATCAGCCCAAGACACATAATTATCAGATTATCCAAGGTTGAAATGAAGAAAAAACTATTAAGGGCAGCCAGAGAGAAAGGCCAGATCACCTACAAAGGGAAGCCCTTCAGACTAACAGCAGACATCTCAGCAAAAACCCAATAAGCCAGAATAAAGTTGGGGCCAATATTCAACATTCTTAAAGAAAAGAATTTCCAAACCAGAACTTCATATCCAGCCAAAATAAGCTTCATAAGCAAAGAAGAAATAAAATCCTTTTCAGACAAGCAAATGGTGGGAATTTGTCACCACCAGGCTTGCCTTGCAAAAGCTCCTGAAGGAAGCACTAAATATGGAAAAGAAAAACTATTACCTACCACTACAAAAACACACTGAAGTAGAAAGATCAACGACACTATGATGTAACTATGTCAATAAGCCTGCAAAATAACCAGCTAGCATCATGATGACAGGAACAAATTCACACGTAACAATATTAACCTTAAATGTAAATGGGCCAATTAAAAGACACAGAATGGCAAGCTGAATACAGAGTCAAGATCCATCAATGTGGTGTATTCAAGAGGCCTATCTCACAGGCAAAAACACACATATGCTCAAAATAAAGGGATGGAGAAAAATGTACCAAGCAAATGGAAATCAGAAAAAAAGCAGGGGTTGCAATCCTAGCTTCTGACAAAACATACTTTAAACCAACAAAGATCAAAAAAGACCAGAAGGGCATTGCATAATGGTAAAGGGTTCGGTTCAACAAGAAGAGCTAACTATCCTAAATATATATGCACCCAATACAGGAGCACCCAGATTCATAAAACAAGTTCTTAGAGACCTACGAAGAGACTTAGACTCCCACACAATAATAGTAAGAGACTTTAACACCCCACTGACAATATTAGACAGATTTCAAGACAGGAAATTAACAAGGATATTCAGGACTTGAATAGTAACTCAGCTCTGGATCAAGTAAACCTGATAGATATCTTCAGAACTCTCCATCCCAAAACAACAGATAAAACATTTTTCTCAGTGCCACATGGTACTTAGTCTGAAATCAATCACATAATTGGAAGTAAAACAGTCCTCAGCAAATGCAAAACAACTGAAATCATAACAGTCTCTCAGACCACAGAAAACTCAGGATTAAGAAACTCACTCAAAACCACACAACTACATGGAAATTGAAGAACCTGCTCCTAAATGACTCCTGGACAAATAATGAAATTAAGGCAGATGTCAAGAAGTTATTTGAAACCAATGAGAACTAAGAGACAATGTAGCAGAATCTCTGGGATGCAGCTAAAGCAGTGTTAAGAGGGATATGTATAGCACTAAATGCCCACATCAAAAAGCTAGAAATATCTCAAATTCACACCCTAACATGACAACTAAAACAACTAGAGAACCAAGAACAAACCCCAAAGCCAGTAGAAGACAAGAAGTAACCAAGATCAGAGTAGAACTAAATAAGGGACACACACACAAAAAAATCTTCCAAAAAATCAACAAATCCAGGAGCTACTTGAAAAAATTAATAAAGTAGACTGCTAGCTAGACTAATGAAGAAAAGAGAGAAGAATCAAACAGACAAATAGAAAATGATAAAAGGGATATTAGCACTGACCTCACAGAAATACAAACAACCATAAAGAAAACTATAAAAAACACTATGCAAATAAACTAGAAACTCTAGAATAAATGAGTAAATTCCTGGAAACATACACCCTCCAACAACTGAACCAGGAAGAAGTTGAATCCCTGAATATACTAATAACAACTTCTGAAATTGAGGCAGTAGTAAATAGCCTACCAATCAAAAAATAATAATAAGCCCAGGACCAGATGGATTTACAGCTGAATTCTACCACAGGTACAAACAGGAGCTGGTATTATCTTTTCTGAAACTCTTCCAAACACTTGAAAAGGAGGTACTCCTACCTAACTCATTTTATGAGGGCAGCAACATCCTGATATCAAAACCTGGCAGAGAGACAACAAAAAACAAAAACTTCAGGCCAATATACCTGATGAACATCAATGCAAAAGTCCTCAATAAAATACTGGCAAACCAAATCCAGCAGACATCAAAAAGCTTACACATCACAGTCAAGTCAGCTTCATCCCTGGGATGCAACACTTGTTCAATAAAGCCAAATCAATAAATGTTATTCATCACACAAACAGAACTAAGGACAAAAACCATATGATTATCTTACTAGATACAGAAAAGACCTTCAATAAAATTCAACATCCCTTCATGTTAAAAACTCAGAAAACTAGGTATTGATGAAACATACCTCAAATAATAACAGCCATTTATGACAAACCCACAGCCCATATCATGTTGAATAAGCAAAAGCTGTAAGCATTCCCCTTGAAAACCAGCACAAGACAAGGATACCACTTCTATTCAAAATAATATTGGAAGTTCTGGCCAAGGCAATCAGGCAAGAGAAAGAAATAAATGGTATTCAAATAGGAAAAGAGGAAGTCAAACTGTGTCTGCAGATGACATGATCCAATATCTAGAAAACTCCATTGTCACAGCCCGAAAGCTTCTTAAGCTGATAAGCAACTTTCACAAAATCTCAGGATACAAAATCAACATTCAAATATCACAAGCATTCCTATGCACCAACAATAGACAAGCAGAGAGACAAATCATGAGTGAACTCCCATTCATGATTGCTATAAAGAGAATGAAATACCTAGGATTATAGCTAACAAAGGAAGCAAAGGACATCTTCAAGGAGAACTACAAACTGCTTCTCAAGGAAATCAGAGAGGACACAAACTAATGGAAAAATATTTGATACTCACGGATAGGAAGAATCAATATTGTGAAATTGCCCAAAGTAATCTATAGATTCAATGCTATTCCCATTAAACTACCATTGACATTCTTCACAGATTAGAAAAAACTATGTTGAATTTTATATGGAACCAAAAAAGAGTCCAAATAGCCAAGATAATCCTAAGCAAAAAGAGTAAAGTTGGAGGCATCACACTACCCAATTCAAACTATACTACAAGGCTATAGTAAGCAAAACAGCATGGTTCTGGTACAAAAACAGACACATAGAACAATGGAACAGAATAGAGATCTAAGAAATAAGACCGCACATCTACAACCATCTGAGCTTTGACTAATTTGACAAAAACAAGCAACAGGGAAAAGATTTCCCATTTACTAAATGTTGCTGAGAGAACTAGCTATACCTTACACAAAAATTAACTCAAGATGGATTAAAGACTTAAATGTAAAACCCCAAACTATAAAAACCCTGTAAGAAAATCTAGACAATACCATTCAGGACATAGGCACAGGCAAAGATTTCATGACAAAACACCAAAAGCAATTGCAACAAAAGCACAAATAGACAAATTGGATCTAAAATTAAAGAGCTTCTGCACAGCAAAATAAACTATCATCAGAGTGAACAGACAACGTACAGAATGGGAGAAAATATTCACAATCTATCCAGCTGACAAAGGTCTATTATTTAGAATCTATAACAAACTTAAACAAAATTTATAAGAAAAAAACAAGCCCCATCAAAAAGCGGGTGAAGGATATGAACAGACACTTCTCAAAAGAAGACATTTTTGTGGCCAACAAACATGAAAAAAAGCTCAACATCACTGATCATTAGTGAAATGCAAATCAAAACCACAATGAGATACAACCTCATGACAGTCAAAATGGTGATTATTAGAAGGTAAAGAAACAACAGATGCTGGTGAGGCTGTGGAAAAGACAGGAACACTTTTACACTGTTGGTGGGAATATAAATTATTTTAACCATATGGTAGACAGTGTGTCAATTCCTCATAGACCAGATATACTATTTGACCCAACAATCCCATTACTATATATATACCCAAAGGAATATAAATCATTCTATTATAAAGATGCATGCATGCATATGTTCATTGCAGCACTATTCACAATAGCAATACATGGAATCAACCCAAATGCCCACCAATGATAGACTGGATAAAGAAAACATGGAATACTATGCCATCATAAAAAGGAATGACAGCACATCCTTTCCAGGGACATAGATGTAGTTCAAAGCCATTGTCCTCAGCAAACTAATGCAGGAACAGAAAACCAAGTACAGCATGTTCTCATTTATAAGTCAGAACTAAACAATGAGAATACATGGACTAAGGAAGGAGACCACCACATACCAGCACCTGTTGCAGGGGAGGGTGGGAGAAGGGAGAGCATCAGGATAAATAGCTAAAGCATGCTGGGCTTAATACCTAGGTGATGCATTGATAGGTACAGCAAACTACCATGGCACACATTTACCTATGTAACAAACCTGCACATCCTACATGTTTGTTACATAGGTACACAGGGGCTTTTTTAATTAAAAAAAAAAGAAATTAAATAGCACATTTCTAAATATCATGGGTCATAGAAGAAATTAAAAGAAAAATTAGCAAGTATTTTCGACTGAATAAAGATGAGGATATTATATATCAATATTTATGTGATGTCCCTGAAGCAGTATTTACAGGGAGATTTATAGCAGTAAATATATATGTTATATATAACATCAAAAAATACCTTCATAAAATAAAATATTGATAAATTTAATTTCATCAGAATTACAAATGTCAGCACCTAGAGGATGATGGTGGACAGGAGGCAGGACTAGATTGCAGCTCCAACTCAGACAGACAGAGCAGCATGTGGAGGCTTGCATCCTAAATTTTTTCCCAGAATGACTGCAGGAATAAATCAGGAAACAAGAGAGGACCCACAGACCCTCTGAAGGAAGTAGATTGCTCCTGAACAACCCGGGAGACACCCCAAATACTGTGTTGTTATCCATGGCTGAGAGACCCACAGATGGTTCACATCACAAGACACTGTACAGACAATACCCAGTACCAGCCCAGAGCCTGGTAGACTTGCTGTGTGGCTAGATCCAGCAGAGAGATAACATTTACTACAACTCAGCTCCCAGGAAGCCACATCCACAGGAAAAGGGGAACGAGCACTACAAGGGAACAACCCGTGAGACAAAATAATCTCAACAACAGCCTTCAGCCCTAGAACTTCCTTCTCACAGAGTCAAATCAAATAACAAGAAACCAAAAAACCAACTCTGGTAATATGACAAAACGAGATTCTTTAACACTCCCCAAAATCATGCTAGTTCACCAGCAATGGATCCAAACCAAGAGGAAATCCCTGATTTACCTGAAAAAGAATTTAGGAGGTTAGTTATTAAGCTAATCAGGGAGGCACGAGATAAAGGCAAAGCCCAATTTAAGGAAATCCAAAAAATTAGACAAGAAGTGAAGGAAGAAATATTCAATGAAATAGCATAAATCAAAAACAATAAAACTTCAAGGAAACAATGGACACACTTATAGAAATGCAAAATACTCTAGAAAGTCTCAGCAATAGACTCAAACAAGTAGAAGAAAGAAATAAGAAATTCAGAGCTTGAAGATAAGGTTTTTTGAATTAATCCAATTCAACAAAGACAAATTATAAAGAATAAGAAAATATGAACAAAGCCTCTACGAAGTCTGGGATGTTAAATGACCAAACCTAAGAATAATCGGCTTTCCTTAGCAAGAAGATAAATCTAAAAGTTTGGAAAACATATTTGAGTAAATGATTGAGAAAAACTTCCCCAGCCTTGCTAAAGACCTAGACATTCAAATACAAGAAACACAAAGAACACCTGGGAAATTCATCACAAAAAGATTGTCATGTAGGCACATTGTCATCAGGTTATCTAAAGTTAAGGAGAAGAAAAGAGTCTTAAGATCTGTGAGACAAAAGTAGCAGGTAACCTAAAGGAAAACCTAACAGTTTAACAGCTGATTTCTCAGCAGAAACTCTATGAACTAAAAGGGATTGGGGACCTATCTTTACTTCCTCAAACAAAACAATTATTAGCTAAGAATTTTGTATCCAGAAAAACTAAGCTTCATATATGAAGGAAAGATACAGTGTTTTTCAGACAAACAAATGCTGAGAGAATTTGCCATTACCAAGCCACCACTACAAGAACTGCTAAAAGGAGCTCTAAGTCTTGAAACAAATCCTGGAAACCCATCAAAACAAAACCTCTTTAAAGCATAAATCTCACAGGACCTATAAAATGAAAAAACAATTTAAAAAACAAACAACAAAAAAACAAGGTATACAGGCAACAAATAGCATGATGGATGGCATGGTACCTCACAGCGCAATACTAACATTGAATGTAAATAGCCTAAATGCTCCACCAAAAGATACAGAATGGCAGAATGGATAAGAATTCACCAACCATCTGCTGCCTTTAGGAGACTCACCTAACACAGAAGGAGTCACATAAACTTAAGGTAAAGCGGTTGGAAAAGACATTTCATGCAAGTGGACACCAAAAGGGAGCAGGAGTAGCTATTCGTATATCAGAAAAATCAAACTTTAAAGTAACAGCAGTTAAGAGAGACAAAGAGGGACATTACATAATGATAAAAGGCTTTGTCCAACAGAAAAATATCACAATCCTAAACATATATATACCTAACACTGGAGCTTGCAAATTTATAAAACAATTACTAATAGATCTAAGAAATGAGATAGACAGCAACACAATAGAGTAGGGGACTTCAATACTCCACTGACAGCACTAGACAGGTCATCAAGACAGAATGTCAGCAAAGAAATAATGGATTTAAGCTATACTCTGGAATAAATGGACTTGACAGATATATACAGAACATTCCATCCAACAACCGCAGAATATACTTATATTCAACAGCACATGAAACTTTCTCCAAGATAGACCATATGATACACCATGAAACAAGCATTAATAAATTTAAGAAAACTGAAATTATATCAAGCACTCTCTGAGACCACAGTAAAATAAAACTGGAAATCAACTCCAAAAGGAACCTTCGAAACCATACAATAACACGGAAATTAAATAGCCTGCTCCTGAATGATCAATGGATCAAAAATGAAATCTAGATGGACATTTAAAAATTCTTCAAACTGAACAATAGTAGTAACAAAACCGATCAAAACCTCTGGAATACAGCACAGGCAGTGCTAAGAGGAAAGATCACCTACATCAAAAAGTCTGAAAGAGCACAGACAATCTAAGGTCACACCTCAAGGACGTTGAGAAACAAGAACAAACCAAACCCAAACCCAGCAGAACTAAATGAAATTGAAACAACAACAACAACAAATACAAAAGATAAATGAAACAAACAGCTGGCTCTTTGAAAAGATAAATAAAATTGATAGAGCATTAGCAAGATTAACCAAGAAAAGAAGAGAGAATCCAAATAAGCTCAATAAGAAATGAAACGGGAGATATTACAACTGACACCACAGAAATACAAAAACTCATTCAAGGCTACTGTGAACACCTGTACATGTATAAACTAGAAAACCCAGAGGATATAGATAAATTCCTGTAATATACAACCCTCCTAGCTTAAATCAGGAAAAATTAGATACCCTAACAGACCAATAACAAGCAGCAAGGTTGAAATGGTAATTTTAAAATGACCAACAAAAAAAGATCAGGACCAAACAGATTCACAGCGAAATTCTACTAGACATTCAAAGAATTCATACCAATCCTACTGACACTATACCACAAGAAAGAGAAAGAGAGAACTCTCTAAATCATTCTATGAAACCAGTATTACCCTAACACTCAAATCAGGCAAGGACATAACCAAAAAAGAAAACTAGCACACCAATATCCCTGATGAACACAGATGCTCAAATCTTTAACACAATACTAAAGTTAACTGAATCAAATAACATATCAAAAAGATAATCCACCATAGTCAAGTGGGTTTCATACCAGGGATGCAGGGATGGTTTAACATATGTAAGTCAATAAATGTGATATACCACATAAACAGAATTAAAAACCAAAATCACATAATCATCTCAATAGATGTAGAAAAAGCACTCAACAAAATCCAGCATCCCTTTAATATTAAAACTCTTAGCAAAATAGGCATACAAGGGACATACCAGGGGAAAAGTTGAAAGCATTACCTCTGAGAACTGGAAAAAGACAAGGATGCCTACTAGCTATTCCTCTTAAATAGGACTGGAAGTCCAAATCAGAGCAATCAGACAAGATAAAGAAATAAAGGTATCCAAGTCAGTAAAGAAGAAGCCAAACTGTTGCTGTTTGCTGATGATATGATTGTTTACCTAGAAAACCCTAAAGATTCCTCCAGAAATCTCCTAGAACTGATAAAAAGAATTCAGCAAAGTTTCTGGATGCAAGATTAATATACACAAATTTGGTAGCTCTTCTTTTTTTGTTTTGTTTTTTTTTTTTTTTTGAGATGGAGTCCACTCTGTGGCCCAGACTGGAGTGCAGTGGTGTGATCTCAGCTCACTGCAACTTCCATCTCCCAGGTTCAAATGAATCTTCTGCCTCAGCCTCCAGAGTAGCTGAGATTACAGGCATGGGCCACCACACCAGGCTAATTTTTGTATTTTTAGTAGAGACGGGGTTTTGCCATGTTGGCCAGGCTGGTCTCAAACCTCTGACCTCAAATGATCCACCGCCTTGGCCTCCAAAAATGCTAGGAATACAGGTGCGAGCCACTGTGCCCAGGAACAAATCAGTAGCTCTTCTATACACCAACAGCAGGCAAGCTGAGAATCAAATCAAGAACTCAACCCCCTTTACAATAGCTGCAAAAAAAAAAAAAGGAATATACTTAACCAAGAAGGCAAAAGACTTCTACAAGGAAAACTACAAAACGCTGCTGATGAAAGAAGTCATAGATGACACAAACGAATGGAAACAAATCCCATGCTCATGTATGAGTAGAATCAATATTGTAAAAATGACTATACTGCCAAAAGCAATCCACAAATTCAATGCAATCCCCATCAAAATACCATCATCATTCTTCACAGAATTAGAAAAAACAATTCTAAAATTTGTGTGGAACCAAAAAAGAGCCCACACAGCCAAAGCAAATTAGGCAAAAGAGCAAATCTGGAGGCATCACACTACCTGATTTCAAACTATACTATAAGGCCATAGTCACCAAATCAGCATGGTACTGGTATAAAAATAGGCACATAGACCAATGGAACAGAATAGAGAGCCCAGAAATAAACCCAAATACAGCCAACTGATCCTCAACAAAGCAAACAAAAACATAAAATACGGAAAAGACACCCTTTACAACAAATAGTGCAGGGATAACTGGCTAGCCCTATGTAGGAGAATGAAACCGGATCCTCGTCTTTCACCATATACAAAAATCAACTCAACACGGATTAAGGAATTAAATCTAACACCTGATACTATAAAAATTCTAGAATATAACATTGGAAAAACCCTTCTAGACATTGGCTTAGGCAAGGATTTCATGATCAAAAACCCAAAAGCAAATGCAATAAAAACAAAGATAAATAGCTGGAACTTGATTAAACTAAAGAGCTTTGTATGGCAAAAGGAACAGTCAGTAGTGTAAACAGATAAGCCACAGAGTGGGAGAAAAATCTTCACAATCTATACATCTGATAAAGGACTAATATCCAGAATCTACAACAAACTCAAAACAAATCAGTAATAAAAAAAAATCTCATCAGTAAGTGGGCTAAGGACATGAATAGACAATTCTCAAAGGAAGTTATACAAATGGCCAACAAACATATGAAAAAATGCTCAACATCACTAATTGAGGGAAATGCAAATCAAAACCACAATGCAATACAATCCTACTCCTACAAGAATGGCCGTAATCAAAAATAGTAGATATTGGCATGGATGTAGTGAACAGGGGACACTTCTACAGTGCTGATGAGAATGTAAACTAATACAACCACTATAGAAAACAGTGTGGAGATTCCTTAAACAACTGAAGGTAGAACTACCATTTGATCCAGCAATCTCAATACTGAGTATCTACCCAGAGCAAAAGAAGTCACTATACAAAAAAGATACTTGCTCATACATGCTTATAAAAGCACAACTTGCAATTGCAAAAACATGGAACCAACCCAAATGCCCATCAATCAATGAGTGGACAAAGAAACTGTGGTGTATATATATATAATGGAATACTACTCAGCCATAAAAAGGAATGAATTAATGGCATTTGCAGCAACCTGAGTGAAATTGGAGATAATTCTTCTAAGTGAAGTAACTCAGGAATGGAAAATCAAACATCATATATTCTTACCCATACGTGGGAACTAAGTAATGAAGATGCAAAGGCATAAGAAAGACACAGTGGACTTTGGGGTTTCAGGTGGGAAGGGGTTGAGGGACAAAAGACTGCAAATAGGGTGCAGTGGATACTGCTTGGGAGATGGGTGCACCAAAATCTCACAAATCACCGCTAGAGAACTTACTCATGTAACCAAACACCACCTGTTCCCCAATAAACTATGGAAAAAAATATTTTTAAAAATTACAAAATTCTGCTCTTTGAAAACCACTGTTGAAAGAACAAAAAGACAAGCCATGGATGCACAGAAAATACTTGCAAATCATATACTGACAAAGGATTTTTACCAATAATATATAAATAACTCTCAAAACTTAATAAAAAAGCAATCCAACTTTTAAAAATAGGCATTACTTGAACAGATACTTTACCAGGGCAGTTGTACAGATGGTGAATAAACTCATTAAAAAGATGTACTGCATCATTGTTTCTTAGAAAAACGCAGTCTAAAACTATAATAAGACAGTACTAGATATCTGGCAGATTGACTAAAACTAACAAGAGAGACCACAGCAAGTGCTCAAAAGGATGTAGAGGACTGCAAATCTCCCACATTGCCAGTAGGAATCTAAAATTGTACAATCACTTTGGAAAAGAGCTTGTCAATTTCACAGAAAGCTCAACATACATCAAACATATGATCCAGCCATTACTCATAAGTATTTAAGAGAAAACAAAAAATATACCCATACAAAGATGTGTGCATAAATGTTTATAGCTTTGTTTTAACATTCAAAAAAATGGAAACACCCAAAATGTCCACCAACAGATAAATGGACAAATTGTGGTATACCCACATAATAGAATATTACTTGGCAATAAAAAGGAAGAAACAACTGGTCGATGCTATGACCTGGATGAATCACAAAGTAATTATGCTAGTGAAAGGAGCCAGACATAAAAAGAGTATGTACAGTGTGAGTCCATTTACATAAAACTTAGAAAATGCAAACTATTTTATGATGGCAAAAACACATTGGTGGTTGCCTAGCAATAATGGCCAAGAGTAGGGAACATCCCAGGGAAGTTTCAAGGATAACAGACATGTTTATTATCTTGATTGTAATGATACTTTCCTGGGTGTATACAAATGTCACAGCTCATCAAGTTGTACACTTTAAATATATTGTATGTGAATAATACTTAAAGTTATTAAGAAACATTATCAACTTAGCTTTCATCAAGTTCCTATTTGGTACTATTAAAATCACTGACTATAGAAATTATCTAATTCAATGATTTTCAAGCTGTGCTCTGTGGAGTCTCCTGTGGGTTTACAGAGGGACAGCTTTGGGTGGCTGTAGACACCTTTATTCTTTTCAACCTGAAAGGTGAAGTGACTTGCCTACAGATACACAGAGCTAGAGCCAGACCAGACTTGGGAGCTTGCAGGTCACCAAGCTCATGTTCTTTCCAATAAAATTCACTACTACTCTTTGGAATCCCCATAATGAGGCTGGCAAATGGAGATATTGCCAGCTAAAAAATCCACAAAATGAAAATTTACCCTCTCTTTTATGAGTTGATACATTATCTTGGGTGGTCTAAATAATGACTTTTTCCAGGTATGTTATAGACCTTTGTATTATAAATTGGGTGAAAAGAAGTGTGATAGTTGTGTTGAATTGTAGTCCTTTGTTCATTTTTTCAACTTCATGGAATGTTAAATATTAGTGAATACAGCAAAATTTGGTTTAACTTATTTAAATACATCATGGAAAATATAAATGTCAATATAAGTTAGTGGTTAAGAACAGAGACATTGGAATTAGTTATGTTCAAATTCCATTTCTACAAATTCTAGCTGTTTGTCAATGGAAAATTCACTTAACTTGTGTCAGCCTATTTGCTTGTCTTTAAGATGGAACTAAAAAGAACTTGTTGCAGAAGCACTTGTTGAAGCCAAGAGCACAGTTGCCATAAGGGTTAGATAAAACAGGGAAAGTGTTGCATTAAAAACAGTGGCTGGAGTACAGTGAGAGAGAGAGAGAGAGACAGAGAAAGAGAGATGAAATGGAGTTGAAATATTATACAGGAACATATCTCTTTTTGGTTCAAAATAGGTGTTATCAACATTCTCCAGTACAAGAAGAAAAGGTAAAGAATAAGGCTAGAAACAGATTTTTCTCTTACCCAAAGACACTGAGAAACTGAAATGGAAATTTAGGATGTTGTTTAGAATAACAGATATCTTAGAAACCAGAACTCTGCCAAGCTGAACTCCTAACAAGTAGCATCAAATAACATTAAGTTTTAGAGTATCTTTTTTTCCAAGAACAAAATGCCTAGATGTGTGATTCCCTATGAATTATGCCAATCTGACCATGGAGTCCAGAGGTTCATATCTTACCACCTACCAGACCCTCCACCTGCTGTCCCACTGACACTCCAAATTCAGAGTGCTCAGCCTTGAATTCCTCACTCTTACTGCCATAATTAGCACCCCACCACACATGCTTATGAATGCTGCTTGTCCTCAAGTATTCTCTACCTCACTTGTGGCTTCAATGTGGTAGTGACTATTTTCCTGTGGCAGAAAGCTGAGAATCAGCCAGATTCTTCCTTCATCCTCCACATTCAACCAAATCTTCAAATTCTGTCTCTTTTCCATCTAACTCTGTCCTCTTTGTTCTGTTTCATTCTGTCTTCAATCTTCTTGACCATATGATGATAGCTTCCTAACTGGTATCCCTCTATCCCATCTTCTCCTCTTCTAAAGAAATTGCCTGCTCTGATGTTCAAAAGTATCTATCTAAAACACCAGGCCAACTCAGTCCCTCTGCTGACTAAATCCTTTAATGCCTCCCCCAGTATCTACAGATAAACACAGGTTCCTTAACAATGGCATAAGAACTGCCTCATAATGTTGCTTCTATTTAGGTCTGCAGCTACTGATCTGTCCTACCCTCACTCTTCCATCTTTATCTTCCAACAATATTTCTAATTACTTCAAAAATTAGAATATTTCTGTGTCTTGGACATGCAGTTCTTTCTGCCTAGAATGCTCCTTCTCATCTCCTCTTGTCCACCTAGTGAACTCAGTGGAGCTTTCTATGACACATACCTCACAATGGTGTCCCACAAAGTTAATCATACTTGTGTTTATATTTGTATTGTTTCCTCTAGCAGGCTGTACTGTAAGTATTTGTTTCTATGACTCTCTACCACACTCAACTGACAACTTTTCAAACTTAGAGGCTGTGCCTTATTCATCTATGTATCTGCATTACCTAACTCAGTGCCTGGCATATGTGGTTAAAGCTTCATCTGTCTTTTAATCCAATGTGACTGTTTACTGACCCTTATTTCTCTTCATGTTTATACAGATAATATTTTTGCATAATTTATTCTGGGAATTTTCATATGCCCTGGTTACAATGCCTAATAGAAGTCAGTGTTGAAATACAACATCTTCTTCAGCTCAAACCAAAAGAGGCCACACTGATGGACCAAGGATTTGGAAAGGGGGCATTAAATCAAATATCAGGGTGAAAGCATTCCATGGCTGATGGTCATGGGATGGGACAAGATAGGGCTTATTATGGCATTGAAAAGTGGCAGGCAATTTTAGGGAATCTGGAATTCATTGGTGTTAATGGTTTTAGGGACTATAAATCAATCTTTGGCACTCTCTCTGGCAGATGGTGTCCATCATGAAGAGAGGCTCTGTCATGATGATTCAAATGTTTATTGTGTTGAGTCAGTGGTACCAGCTCTTCCATGTCAGTACTCAGACTAACTGCTAGCAACACATCATTAACAAACTGCAAAACCGACGTGTCTCCTCATGATGTTCAGCATTAAACCAGAACATGTTTAAAGCCAACTCTCCTAAATCCAACAGGATTGGAAAAGCAGTAATCAGCTCTTTAATCGCCTTCATTATGCACCCTGGTTATTTAATTAATTGATTCTTTTAATAGCCCCAAAACTTAACTTCCTCGTGCCAATCTAAATGTTTCTTCTGCAACTGCTTTGCCTTTTATGTAAAACTTCTCTCCTTTTCTCACCGTTAACACTAGAAGATAAAGGTTTCTTTATGAGTTTACCAAGCAAAGTAAAGCAGCTAAAATTTACCAATACGGAACTGCCCTTTTTGGCAAAACAGAACCCAACACTCTTAGGTATGATGTCACATTAATGACATGCAACTTCTTCACCTAATGGGACCTGACTTGTGGAAACTTTCTTTAAATGAGAAGTTCTCTGCCCACTGAAAATCCAGTCCTGCAGCACAGAGAATCCAGCATTTTGTGGTTGAACAGAAAGCTCTGTCTTCACTAGTAGCTACTGTCCAACATTTACAGAATGCAATTGAATGGGATTCCCTTGTGACAATGAGGAAACTCCCAGAATGGACAGAGTACTTCATAATAGAAAACCCAACTCTGTTCTGCGAAGAACAATTGGGCAATCTCATCCCTTCAGCGTCGCTCGTGCAGAGAGTTGTTTATTTAGCCCATTTTCTGTCCCATACGGCACAATCCACCTTTCTATTTCTTCCATATCAGCAGAATCCTAATTTGAAATTAAATACTTGTATCCAGACAGTAGAATATTATTCAACACTAAAAAGAAATTAGCTATCAAGCCATAGAAAGACACAGGGGAAACCTAACTGCATATTACTAAATGAAAGCAGCCAATCGGAAAAGGCTACATGATTCCAACTATATGACATTCTAGAAAAGGCAAGACTATGGAGTAAAAAAATTCATTGTTGCCAGGGGTTGGGGGGAGGGAGGGATATAGTGGATACTTGTGATTATACATTTGTCAAAATCTGTAGTATGTACACCACCAAGAGTGAAAACTAATGTAAACTATGGCTTTGGTTGATAATGATGTGCCAGTTATAATAAATTTACTACTCTGGTGGGTAATGATAATATGGGAGGCTATGCATGCAGGGGGGCAGGAACATGGGAAATTCTGTACTTCCCACTGGATTTTGCTGTTAAAGCTTCTCTTAAAAATTAACTTTATTAAAAAATTAAATATCTGAGAAAGAGGCCCCTTCAGCTGCTTATACAGATGGATATCTTTTCTGTTTTATTGAGTCATTCTGAAGTCTTTTCTATATACAAGAATTTTAGAATATGCCTTTAGATTTCTATTTTCTAATTGCAATAATCTATCTCATACCTTATCCTATTTAGATTTAACAGCCTAAGCTGAACTAAGAATAGTTTAGACACATAACTTGCTTGATTCCCTCCTTTATCAGAGGATGCTGGATCTCTAAAGAGAATAAATGTAATGGGATTCAATTTTAATCAGTGTAATGGTTGCTGCCTTGGTACTGAACTATTACATTTTATTCACAGATATCAATTTCATGGAAAATAAACTGCAGTGGGTTGAAAATGCCTTAGAACCACATAGTAAAGACTCTCATAGTCCACCACACACTATGCTATTAGTTGCCACAGACAACCTTACTCAGAACATATGTAGTTCTCTCAAACCCAGGCACCCTTCAAATCAAGATAAAATTCATAAAGGCAAAAGGGTTTCTTCTACTCCTCTGCCTCTAGCTTCCTGCAGCCAGCAGTCAGCCAGCTCTCTCCTTTCTCCAACACTGAATCCTAGCCCACACTCAGCTGTATCATAAAACCTTAGACTTTTAGCAAACTAAACAATCAACCAGAACTTTAAGATAAATTGTGATTGCATGCAGCGGTTAAAAAAAATATATTTTAAATAGAGCTGGGTGTAAGCAAATGCAAGTCAAATTCTCAAGATTTTACAAGGGTGTGCAAAATGTCTTGATGTTGCCTGTCTCTCAGAACTGCAAATGGGGATTATTTCACACAAGACAGCAGACAGCACTCGTGCTGGTTTTATGTTTTGGGCAAAGATTTCCTAATTATTTCTCCACTTGTTATTTGCTTTTGTGACTTTCATTTAAGCAGGTAGGGTGGAGCCATTTCCTGTTTGGCAGTGGGTGATACAATTCTCAAGCAATAAAACCTTGGACCTCCCTGACTGAAGCATTTTCTCCATGTTTGATGGCCCTCTCAGTTTTCCACTCTTAATCAGCCACCTCCCTTACCCCTCCACCAGAGCACATCCACATACAGTTTATGTTACACGATCTTTATTGTAAAAACACATGCAAAGTACTGTCCTACAATGGATTAGACCCACACTATCTTCTCCCTACCTTTATCTACAGGCATTTTCATAGCCTGGTAATCCATAAACAGAAAAACAAATCCTGTTCAGAAACAGGTCCTGGTATATTAGCTGCAGGCTCAACACTTCAGTTTGAGTAGCTCTTTTATAATATTATTGTGTCTCTGGCACTAACCCATGTGCTTGAGAAAAGTCAACCATATTAACATTTTATCTTCATGTTGCTACCCTATCTGCTGCATCATT
Source organism: Cebus imitator (assembly GCF_001604975.1). NCBI lineage: Eukaryota > Metazoa > Chordata > Mammalia > Primates > Cebidae > Cebus > Cebus imitator. The sequence continues at coordinate 14,056,399 of NW_016107317.1, forward strand.
TGGCATCTTGGGGAAAGCCCATGCCCATTTTCATGCTGACAGGAAGCTTTCTGAGCTGGTACCGTAGGTGGTCTCACACCTGCTTCTTGAGCCAGAGAACCAGCAGCTGTTATTCTAAAGCCTGATTTGAGTAGGCTGAATTTTGTTGATACATTTCCATTTATGAGGTAATGTTTGCAGCTTAAGACCGTGTGAATTTCCACGTACCTGACTGAAGAAATAAAAATTTCATAGCATCATCAAACAACTTTTTTTCACGTAAAATATATACACGCCCACAAGATCCGCCCACATTTAAATGTAGTCACAAAACCAGAGCAAAAAAAGAAACATTTAGTGCATTAAAAAATGAAGTACAACAATGTCCTTGCCTCTGCCTCATATATTTTCAGCTTAAACATTCCCTGCAGTCAACAATCTGTGCCTGTGCCAGCCCCCTATGTCAAAGATTTCATATGCCCCAGGTCTTCTACCTTCTAAAAGTGGGGATATATACATATACATATAATCAGACATGTACACAGTGAAGATGGAGTAATAAGCCTCTCCAAAAGTGAAATGATTCCCCCAAAGATCAATAAATAAAAACTGTAACGATTTTGACTAATGCCTAAAGTAGAAGCCTAGTATTAGTTGAATCTACAATCATATAGACAATCAGGCAATGGGTCCCCAAACAAGCAGTAAAATGTCTCTCAGTGCCAGTTTTTAAACATTCAAGCCATGTAACATGAACTCCATTGTAAACTGTTTTATATGTTTGCAAACCACCTGTGGGCTAATCAAGTGTGAATAGACCTAAAACTTTCTAAATTCTAAGCACTGGACATGAAAAATATATTGGTCAAAATGTATATTTCTCCAAGTTCAGTGATTTTGATTATAATCCTGAAAAATTCTAAGGACAAAATCCCTTGGGACATATCATAGAATATTTGTCATGGTTCAAAGATTGTTTATAACATAACATCAAATAAGTCATGAAAACTATTATTAAGATCGACATTTTTATTCCATATCTCCAGGCTAAAGCACCAACTGAAGGCCACCATTAAACTTTTCAGTTCATAACATCAAATATTCTATGCAGACACTGGTTATTTCTTTCCTTATATTCTTGTGTATTTCTGTGAAGAATCAGCGCTTCCTCTTTTCCTTCTCCCATTGTCCTCTTCCTCACTAGCGTCACAGCACATGTACATGTGGCTTATATTTTGTATTCTAATAAGAATAAAGTGAGGTATTTCATGAACATGGAAACAACTAGTGAAGCTGACAGAGATTCATACATAGATGCCATCGGTCAAGTGTAGACCATATTGTCTTGGCATCCTGAAGGATTATATCTACTGACTTGCATGTTTATATTAAATCTTTAACTTTCAGCAAAGACAGCTCATTAAGAACTTGGTTCACTACATCTTTCAGGGTTCTCTATATAATGTTCCACACATTAAAAAAAAAAAACAGAAGTAAGTACTTGGAAAAGCTTTTCTTTCTCCCAGGAACAAAGATGAACTCCTTTAGAAACACCCTAGTACAGTGGTGAAAAGCAAAGACCCTGGGTCAGATTGCTTGGGTTCAAAATATGGATTGACTAATTTTGAGCTGTATGCTCTTGGACAAAATACTTCACCTCTCTTACTATCCATTTGCAAAATGAGATTTTTGGAGGAGGGGGTCCATGTGTGAGAGATATACATATATATATACACGCATATATGTATGTATACATACATATATGTGTGCATATATATACATATGTATACACACACATATATATTCATGTGAGATATAGAAATATATATACATACGTGTGTGTATATCTTACATGAATATATGCATGTACATATATATATACACACACACAAATCACTTAGAATTTAGTATTTACTGCTTAGTATTTATCTCATAGTAAGTGCTTATTTTTATTATTTGTGAACACTAAGAACTATGTGACTGTCCCGTTCACCTTTTCATTTTGACCATCAGAAAATTCAGGTCAAATATTCAGCCCAACTATAGTAACCAACAATATGCAAACTAAATAGCTATGGTCTATTTGTTTTTTCCTCGGTCTACCTTTTCTTGCAAATCTATATTTTTCATGTTTTTGACTTTTTATTAAATTATATATATTTTAAAAGCATGATTTAAATTATCTATAAACAAAGGAGGATAAAATACATTAAATTAATTCTAGAAATTAAAATTTGTAGGTACAAATATGTAGATCTGAAAGTGCCCAAGGCCAATCTGAGTAACTAGAGTGATCATATAATTTGAAAGAGGACATTTAGGCACTGTATTTATGACCTATTGTAATGAAGCATTTATTAATCAAAAAAGAGTGGTCTGCCTAGAAAAGTGAAATTAAAAATGTTTCTTCCCAATTACAGTATGGCAGAGGTACTCCCTTTATCTAACAGTCTCTCTTGAATTTGCTTACCATGAGAGTCATGCTCTGAAAACCTAATAAACATTGAAAACATGGGTCGGGGTAACTGAGCTTTTAAAATTACAAAACTGAGAACAGATTATGGGACACTCTTCATATTAAGTCAGAACGCTAAAAAAGAGGGGAGCACTACACACTGGGGTCAGTTGGGGGGAAATAGGGGAGGGACGGTGGGGGGTGGGGAGTTGGGGAGAGATAGCAAGGGGAGAGATGCCAGATGTAGGTGATGAGGAGGGAGGCAGCAAATCACACTGCCACGTGTGTACCTATGCAACAATCTTGTATGTTCTTCACCTGTACCCCAAAACTGAAAATGCAATAAAATAAATGGAGAAAAAAAATCTTCTGGAAAGAATTCATCATTCTAGATGCCATTAAGAACATGTGTGATTCACGAGGTCAAAATATCAACAATAACAGGTGTTTGGAAGAAGTTGATTCAACGTTCATGGATGATTTTGAGGAGTTCAAGACTTCAGTGGAGGAATTTTCCACCACAACTGCAGATGTGGTGGAAACAGCAAGAGAACTAGAATAAGAAGTGAGCCTGAAGATATGACTGAGTTACTGCAATCTCATGATAAAACTTTAATAGGTAAGCAGTTGCTTTTATGGATGAGCAAAGAAAGTGGTTTCTTAAGATGGAATCTATACTCCTGATGCTGTGAACATTGTTGAAATGACAACAAAGGATTTAGAATATTACATAAACTTAGTTGTAAAGGAGCAGCAGGGTTTGAGAAGATTAACTCCAATTTTGAAATAAGTTCTGTAGGTAAAATTCTGTAAAACAACAACAACAACAAAAAAAAAAAAACTAAAAAGGAGGTCAAGGTTGAAGCTTTTTTTTAATTCTTATAATCATATCTTCACAATCCACAAGATTTTAGAAAGTTAAAAATATGCATCACCAAAACATTGGTCATCTGAGAGAACTATTAATATAATAAGAACCAATCAATCTCCAAAATTATTGCACTGGAAACCATTCTCTCAATGGCTGGATGGCGTGCTCACTGGGAGAGCTGAGAGGTATGCTTCACAAGTACAAAGAAGTAGCTTTGTTTCAGGATGACAAAAATTCCTGGATATCTTTTCTGAGACATTTGGCACAGTTTGGGGGTTTATCACTAGGTATATTGCCAGTATAAGGGACAGCATACAGTCCTATGCCATGAGCTTCATTTCCCCCAGCTGCCTCCCTCCTGTGCTCCTCGCTGGGGCTGTGGCATCTTTGTGGAGGAACTTAGTTGCCATAGAAATTGAAAACATCAAGTTCATGTTGCAGATGCTGATGAGAATAGGCCAACCAGGAAACCCTATCTTCTTTGGGGTTACAGATGCCATGAAAAAACACAGAAGCCCTTGATGGATTAATGAGCAAATGTAAGCTCTATGTTCATGCAAACAACTATCTCCACAGTTCTATGTGAGAAGAGTGTTTGCATATTGCCTCAACCCATTATGCAGAGCAGGTGATAATTTCCTCAAGAACATGCATGCCACATGGAAGCAAACTGGGTTCTACACTCAGATAGATGAAGACAACTTTGCAGGAAATCCCTGCATTTGGAAGTTAACGATTATGAGGGAAATTCTACTTCAGTAACATGAGCAGACTGGTCTCTATTCAAGCTTAAATATATCCCTAATATCCCTACTTAGTCCCAGACACCCTTACACTACACACTTCCCAAAAATGAAAGGTTCCTGGGTTAACGTTTTGTAAAATGTAACCTGAGATTGGCTGAACCTCTTTCAATAAGAAGATTATTGGTGACTTGTGCAAGAGTAATTTCAGTAAGGGGTAAGAGAAATCAGGCAAAAAAGTTTGAAGGGAAATTAATGATGAAAAGAGTAGACTTCAAGGATAGAAACACTTTTTGTTTTTTGGGGTTTTTTTTAATACATCTGGCTGCAAAGTGGAGGATGTTAATTCAGGGCTGACTTCCTCAAGCAACTGCCAAAGGAGAGCCCATGAGGTCAGCCAGAGAGTGTGTTGCACGTATTTGAGAAAATCTCAGTATGCAGTCTCCTCAGGGAACCCCCAGAGAACTCAAATTTGCCCTCTATGAGAGTGCCATATATAGGTGCCTGCTAACCAGGTAGCCAGATCTCAATAGCATCTCCCCTAGGATAATTACCTTTTTCCTTTAACCTTAACTACTCACTCTCCATAAAAGAGTAACTTACAGAGGGAAATCCTTGCCAAACTGAAAAGATAGGAGGCCCAGGGCCCAGATGAAGAAGATTAATCATAATTGGGAAGAAGAATCTTGATAATGGGGAAGATGAAGGGTAAAGTTGTTTGCTCAGAGTCCCTCTGCCTGGTGGCCTCTGTGGTATAGAACTTCATGTATGACAAAAAGAGGAGGCACCTTGAGGGGTAGGAAGTTGGGGTGAATGGTCAAGATCAAAAATAACAATTGTGGAAAATGGGAAACCAAGAGATGACAGTTCCCAGAACTAGACTATGTGGTTTCACACAAACTCACTGCATGTTTTGGAGTAAGTTATTTAGTTTTTAAGCCTCAAGTTCTTTGTTTGTAATAAAATCATAAGCAATCTATATCATGGGGGGAATAAATGAGATAATATGTGCACACAACTTAGAACCATGCCTGGCACAGGGCTTTCTAGCTCAACAATTCTAGCCAATGATAAGACATTACCCAGAAATAGGAGGAACATTTCCTGGAAGTGTAGGAGGTCCAGCTAAACTGTCCCCTGGCTCACCTAGCACCTATACCTTGTTTTAATTTTCTCCATTTCACTTATCACCCAGGAGAACACTAATACTTTCAGTTATACAGTTCGCATCCTACCCACTAGAATGTATGCTCAGTGAAGGCAAGAATTTTTGTCTGTTTTGTTCACTAATTCATGCTCAGCTCTTAGAATAATTCCTGGCATGGAACAGATTCTGAAAAAATACTCTATTAAAGGAGTTGAATAAATTAATGACAGTAGGTGAGTGCTCTCTAGACTGGTAGCTCCTTGAAGGCAAACACTGAGTCCTTTACTTCTGTATTTTCAGCATCTGGAGAAGTGTGGATGCACAAAACAGTAAGGTTAGATAGTTCCAACAGACACACAGACAAAGTGACTTGACTTCTCTACCTCCTCCTCATAAGCGCTGGGACTAATGTCTCTACCTCTTAAAGTGGATTTGAAGAGTAAAGGGGATAAGAGGTAAAGCACCAGCACAGTGTCTAGCACATGGAAGATGCCTCAGTGGTTATTGGCTGCATGGTCTTCCAGATCCATTGTCAGCCCTTCTCTAGCTTGCTATGTGTCCTGGGAGTGGCCTCAGTGGACTGCTAACCTGGGCTCCTTTGCCCTCTGGTTAAGCCAGCAGGCTGGAGGTGGGAGAAGAGAAGGGAGGGGCTATTTATTCCCCAAATCCATACTGTCCATTTCTCCTCACCTCTTCACCCCTATCTCTTTTTCTGCCTGGCCTTGGTTTATCAGCAACCACATTCTGCTTCTGTCCTGCTATGCCTATTATAAGGCCCAGCTCTCTTTGGCTCCCAGTAATAATTCCCTCCCTTAATTACAGTAGCCAATTTGTCCGGGACTTTCTCAATTTTAGCACTGAAGTCTCATGTCGCAGGAAACCTCTCAGGTCCAGGAAAATAGGTGGTCACTCTATTCCCCTTGCCTCTTCAGTCCTAAAGCAAAATTCTAACCACTAACCTCTTTAGGGCTGTGCCAGGTTATTTTCTAAAGTTATGGGATTATGAATAATTTTTACTTTTTTATATTTTTTAGTATTTTTCAAATTAGATATATACATACATACATACATAAATCTGAGCAGGGCTCTGGAAGATGGAAATCTTGTGTTATAGACCAAACTGCATTTATATCACCTTGGGCCAATTACTCAACATTTCTTGTCCTCTGCTAGGTCATTTGTGAACTGGCTTATCACACCTGTTGAATTCCTGATGTTGCCTTCTTCTAGAGAAACACTAGACCACATCAATGCCTTTGGATCTCTCAGGACATGAGTTCAATAAATATCTTGAAGGAGTAATAATTTTCCCATCGGTTGTTTGACCTCTTAGTTGAACTTCTAGCACACTATTATGTGAAACTTTCTGATTCAAATTATCAATAATTTCCTTACTGATTGTCGAATCTAATCATATTTCCAGTCATTTCCCTGACATTTGCTATGACCTACCGTAGTGGTTTGAATTGTGTGCCACAAAAAGATATATCCAAATCCTAACCCCTGATACCTGTTTACGTAACCTTATTTGGAAATAGGGTCTCTGCAGATACAATTAAGGATCTTAACATGAAATCATCCTGCATTTAGGATGGGCTGTAAGTCCAATGATTGATTTCCACATAAAGAAAAGAAGAGAGAGAGTTGAGACATAGAAACAAAGGGAAGCAGCTCATGTAAAGATAGACGCAGAGGCTGGAATTGCTCAGCCATAAGCCAAGGAACACCAGAAGCCACCAAAAGCTGAAGAGGCAAGGAAGAATTCTCCCCTAGAGCCTTTGGAAACAATTTAGCTTTGCTGGCACTGTGATTTAGGATTTCTAGCATCCAGAACTGTCAAAGAATGCATTTCTCTCATTTTAAGCCACCAGTTTGTGGTAATTTGTTATGGCAGCCCTAGAAGGCAAATATGCCTGCTCTCCCTTAGTTTTCAAGAGAGTCGTCTTCTTTTGTTTCCCTCCTGTCCTTATATATATAAATGGTCATTCCTTCTCAGGACACTCCACTGACACATTGTCTTTTGTCTCCTATAATGACATGTTTCTGCAAAGCTTTGAACTTGGCCCTCTTCTAAGGCTTATACCATAGACATTTTTCCTCAACTGAATGGTTTCCCACCATGATATCAAACCCCACAATGGGTAATGATTCCCAGTACTCTATCTTCTACAATAACACAGGCACCTCTTCTTGAATATGCTACAGTCCATTCATACCAAATATGCCCAAACTCGAACTTACCATCTTCTCTCACAAATTTATTCTTTCTCCCTGTTCCCTAATTCAGTCAATGACATTGTCATCTATTAACTCTTCCAAGCTTTGTAGAAATCATCCTCATCACATGGACTAGTCATTTCTATCTCAGACAGATTTCTTGAGCTCTCTTCACTTGTCCATCCACAAAGCCACTATCTAAGATCACAACTGCCACTGATTCAGGTCACAGCTATTGCAACCAGCTCCCTGAGACAAATATATCTCAATTGTTGTCCATTCCCACCATTACCTTCAAAGTTATCATCCTGAAAAGTCAAAATCATCTTCTTCCCACTGTTTGACTTCAGCATTTCCTCTGGATCACTATTGCCCAAAGCAGTCATTCTCAACCAGTCTTCTGCCACACTTAGAACAGATGTTCATATGCACTAATGGGTCACATTCTACACAATTCTCTGAATGTTTTCCATAAGCCTGCCTTTTTCTTTTCCAATGAAGAAACACATCAAAATAAAAGTGAAGGAAGACTTATTTATCAAAATAATTTCAACAGTTCTCTAGTTGAGAATAAAACTAATCATTTTAGAAAATGTCAGCATTTTAGTATTCATAATAAATTACCTGCAACGTAACTCATGTGCACACTGCACTGTGGGATAGAAGCTAATGACAAATAGCCTAAAGAAAAATCCAATTCTTCTTAGTATACAATACAAAGCCTTCACAATTTTGGTGCATTTTTTTTTTTCTTTTGAGACAGAGTCTTGCTCTATAGCCTAGGCTACAGTGCAGTGGCACAATCTCAGCTCACTGCAACCTCTGCCTCCAGGGCTCAAGCAATCCTCCCTACCTCAGCCTCCCCAAGTAGCTGGGACCACAGGCATGCATCTCCACGCGGGCTAATTTATTTTATTTTTATTTTATTTTTTATTTTATTTTTTTTGAGACCAAGTCTCACTGTATCACCCAGGCTGGAGGGCAGTGGCACTATTTTGGCTCACTGCAGCCTCTGTCTCCCAGGTTTAAGCAATTCTCTTGCCTCAGCCTCCTGAGTAGCTGGGATTACAGGCACACACCACTACAACAGCTAATTTTTATATTTTTAGTAGAAATGGGGGCCTCATCATGTTGGCCAGGCTGGTCTCGAACTCCTGACCTCAAATAATTCACCCACCTCAACCTCTCAAATGCTGGGATTATAGGCATGAGCCACCGCACTCCATCACACCAGCTAATTTGTATATTTTTTTGTCAAGATGGGGCTTTGTCATGTTGCCCAGGTTGATCTTGAACTCCTGGACTCAAAATGATCCTGCCTTGGCCTCCCAAAATGCTGGGATTACAGGCATGAGCCATTGCACCCAGCCTACTGCAATTTTTAATTTTTTCTTATTCTTCATATCACATCCTATACTCTAGTGACACTGAATTACATTGCATTTCCTGAAGACATCTGCTTATTAACTGTGAAATCGCATTATGTCCCTTCCACCTGTAATGTCCTTCACACCCTTGTACAACTGGAGAGTTGTCCTGTCAAGACTCTACTTAAATTGTACCTTCTCTGGGACACCTTCCCTGAAACTTAGGCATAGTTGCTCCTTGCTCCTTCTGGTACAGCATTTTATGGATACCTATAATAATTTCCTGTGGTTCCTATAGCAAATTAAAACAACAGAGATTAATGCTCTCACGGTTCTGGAGGCCTGAAGTGCAAAATGAAGGGGGCAGTGGGGTTGGTTCCTCCTGGAGGTTGTGAGGGAGAATCTTCCTTGCCAGACCCTAGCTTCTTGTGACCTCTGGCCACCTTAGCTTTCTGGGCTTGGGGATGCATAATTCCAATCTCTTCCCATCATCACATGACCTGCTCTGTGTGTCTCTGTGTCTCAAATTCCCCTCTCGTTCCTCATATAAGGACACAGTCAAAGATATAGGGCCCATCCTAAACCCAGGATGATCTCATCATGAGATCCTTCATTACATCTGCAAATATCCTATTTCTAAATAGGTTTATATTTATGGGTACTTGGGGTTAGGGCTTGCACATATCTTTTTGTGGGACACAATTCAGCCAAGCACAGTGTGCGTGTCAGACTGCATCAATCGTAATTTGTTCACATGCATGCCTCTTTCACCAGAGTGGGGGCTCCTTGAGGGCAAGAACCAGCTCTTTTTTTTCTTAGCTAATTCCTACAGCTTGTCGTAGCACTCAGCATCTACTAAGTATTAAATAAATGTTTGTGAAGAAGAAGGGGAAAACCAGATGGATCATAAATGAAATTTTCCCTTTTCCTCTCATACAGCTTCTTTCCACTGCCAAGAATCTTCCATGCACAATATCTGTAACGAGAACACTACGAAGAACCAGTCCCCATTGGCCACCAAAAGTGACGCTGAAGGTCTTCCTGTCTTTTCACAGAGCTGCAGATTTGAAAACATTTGAAAGTCTTTCAGCCCCTGCCTTAAGTCACTCTGTACAGTTAGGTTGATTATGCATCTGATAAAATAGACTGAGGGGAATCCATCCTGCTTCTAAAGGCCAACAGAGAAATGCTTTTTGAAATGTACATTTGTGATGCCATTCCCTTTGTTACTTAGTTTTGTAAATGCCCCATTTCTCCTTATACATAATGTTGCATGTCCCAGGCTTTCATCCCTCTGCCAACCACATACAGGCTCAGATTTTGAGACCTTAGGAAATCCTTCCAATCGCTTCCCTCCTCTTGGAAACTGAACACAGCTCAAGAGGCAGATAATCTAGAGTTCTTGGCCCAAGACAAAGCACTGAGATTTCCAAAGCTCCATCTGAGAAGCTCTAAAGTTCAACAATAAGCACAACACTAACTTTTAGAAGAGTCGTGGATCACCCAATTAATTACTCAAAAAATTTCCACTTACAACTGTATAACTAGGAATTATTCATTTCTTTGCCTCTTAACCCTGGACTTTTATGCTGCCTATAAAGCCAAAAAAAAATTGTCTCTTGCAGTTGCAAGATTAAGTTTCATTTTAGTCCCAGAAAGAAGTCAAAACAAAAAGGAGAGGGGGAAAGGGAAACACACCTCTAAGCCATGCATAGTTAAGGATTTAGTTTCAGATCAATGTTAAAAAGCAGAGATAATTAGAAACATCATATGATTTGTGTACAACACAAGAACTGCATTGCTAACTAAAACCATAACTGACCTAATTTTACTGAATTTTTGTTCCAATAAAACTGACAGTCATGCAAGAAAGAAATATAATACAAGCAGTGGATGATCCATATTTTCCCCTTGAGTTTCAAATACATTCCTCAGATGGTGTACAATGCTGACATGTTACTGACAAGAGTATAGGCCTTCAGATGGCCAGCAAAAAGAGTGTCTGCACATCAGAAAACCCACAAGATTACAGCCACTTTGCCTCAACAAGACTATGCTTTTTTTTAAAATTAAACCTCAGTGTACTCAGAGAATGGAACAGAAAGCTAATTTAAAAACTCAGTCCATCACAAAATCCTTCTTTTTTATCAAATACATTAACAAATGTAAAGGTCCTGTCATGGGAATTCATTTTTCTCTCTTTCAATACAGGACAAAATTAACTAAATCTCTACCCTCCCCTAAATGATTTACAGGTCCCTAATTTTACACGGAGGGGTACCAGCATGACACAGCAAGTAACACCCCAAAGTCTGATCTCTCTTTCAGACAATTGCTCATTCTTTATTGCAGCTATTCCTCCATGTAAACATTCTTGTGAAAAGGGCACAGTTTGTAAGTTATCTCAGATCATCTGGCAGGATTGAAGCTATAACCTGGCATTTTATTTAACTTGCTCTACTTGGAAATACCTCACATCAGTTCTGCTTTCACAAAAGGCATCAGGCTGTGCTGTTTTCTCCTACAATTTCATACTGAATCCTGGTAAGCAAATGCTTATGGAGTCCACCCAATAAAGTATCAGAATATAATGTCAACAATAGCAAAATTGAGAGGATCCAGGGAAAATTCTTGTCCATAATAAATGAGGATGAGAGCACCAGCAAATTGAAAAGTCCAGCCTCTGCAACATCTTATCTCCATCTAGGCTATGCAGCATTATCTAATGCTGCTTATCTGTCTCCCTCCTTTCAAGTAAGGATCTGCCCTGCATTCTTGATTCCTGTAGCTTTAGCAGTGAAAGATAGAAGGATACACTTGCCACAGAGGTGACTGAGTTCACTATTGTTTAGGAATTGGCTCATTTATTAAAGAGATGTTGTCTCACAGCAACTGAAGATAACAATATTAGCTCCCAGTGAACCTGCTGAGGTATTGTCTGTTCAAGATTCAAGTAAAGATTGGTTAGTCCCTTGGCCAAACACCCAGTTGTTACCATTGCTGACAATTTCAGGATGGAGGAGATGGGCATTACTGTCTGGATTTCAGAGGACTGCTGAGACTTATTACCTTTTTCACTGGAAAGCAATTCTGTTTCTACATGAATAGGGCCTTGGATTTGATTCGCTAGAAATTGTCCTGCAGTCCATTTACTCATTCAATGAACATTTATTAGGCATGAGGCACTGTGCCAGAAGCTGGGAAGTATTGTGGTGAATAGAAACTCTCCCTTGCACAGTGTAGTCTGGGAGAAAGATCTATAAGCAGATAGTCACAATCAAGATGACCGTGGTGGAATAAACGCAGTGCACTGCTGTGGAAAGAGCCAGACAGAACTGGGTCCAGATCCCAGCTCCACAGCTCACCATTGTGCAGCCATGAATAATTCTGAGTCCCAACTTCTGATCAATATAATGAGGACATCTTCTTTATAGATTTGCTTGGAGAAATCAGTGAGGAAATGTATGCAGAAAACAAGTGCTATGCCTGAGAGGTAGGAGATATTGAACAAAAGGAAGCCACTGCTGCTGCTTTGGAAATAGGGACTTTGGAGAAAATAAGACAAAGATTCATTCTGCCCCCCAAAACGGAACAATTACTGCTTGAGGAAAATAATATGTGAATGAGGTCTTGAAAGATATTGCTTCAGATATTTCTGTGTGACAAACAAAAACTTACAGCCTGAAAACACTCATCTTATTTTGCTCCTGGTTGTGTTGGTCAGGAATTCCGGAAGGGCTTAGATGGGTGGTTCATCTCTGATCCACACAGTGTCCACTGAGGCAGTTGAGGCTGAAGGATCCACTTCCAACAAGGTTCCTCAATTGCATGTCTAGTACCTTGGTGTTCCTTGGACTCTCCCTCTCTTCATGCTCCAGGGCTTCTCCACGTGGCTTGGGCTTCACACCAACATGGCAGTCTCAGGGTAGTCAGATCAATTACACAGCAGCTGGCTTCCTCCAGAGCATGCTTTCTAAGTGGTAGGAAGTGGAAGCTGTGAGTCTCTGAGGCCTGGGCTTGTCCTATTCCACTGGTTAAGCAGTCGCAGAGCCTAGCCAGATTCAACATGAAGGAATACAGACCCCATCTCTCAATGAAAGGAGTAGCAACCATTTGCAGCCATCTTTAATTTATTACAGATGTGTGGGAAATCCTTAGAGAACTTGAGGGAAACATTTCCATTTAGAGAGAAGAGACTGTGTGGACAGAGGCTGCAGGTGGACCCAGTTTGGAGTACAAGGCACACAGTTGGAAGCAGGGTCAAGTAGGCTAGTACCTGTTGTTCAGATTCTTAAATACTTTTAATGTTGCAACTGTACAGGAACTACAGCGCCTCATCACTACCTTGAAAGTAAGAATATTGACCCTCTAATTTGGGATTTCTCATCCTGGTGATGCCGTATCTTGTGATGATGGGAAAAGTCTAATGCTCAGTGATTATTAAGCAAGCTCCTCTACAATGACTCTCTCTCATTCTTCTGCCCCTACAATCAAACCTTTTTTGACTCCTTATTGAACCCTGGACCATAGATCAGGTAGACCATTTACTGCATTATATTAACATCATATGCATTTTTACCCGATTCCTCCACTGAACCTAAGGCTGGGCCTGCATTTCCCATCTCCTGCCCCAGCTCCATGTCTGGCCCATGCTGACCTGAGAGCAGTTTTAGTTATGGGAAAACATAATAAATACGGTTTAATTTATGGCCTTGAGAGACTTCTGTTGTTGAAGGGCAGTGAAATAAAGACAAACCACTGCAACATACCATGGCAAACACAGAACTAAAGGAGATGTAGAGCCATGAAGGAGACGTGCCTAAGTTAACAGGTGAACTTTTTTGGGACTTTATTGGTCTTCAGGTGATTTTATAATACACACACACACACACACACACACACACACACACACACACACACAGAAAAAGTGGTTAGAATACAAATTTAAATGAGAAAATTCTCTGAGCAGCTTTTTAGGGAGAGGCATATGTTCTAGGGGTGTGATTATATGTTGACCATATAAATGATTTAACTAAACCTTGGTTGGTTGTTGATTCTGGTAAACTTTTGCATCAGCTGACCTTACATGTGAACTCTTGTTGACCAGACATCTCTGCCTGTCTTCACTACTGCCCCTCCGACCCACTGTTCCCTCATTTTAACTATCACTCAAGTAACTAATGGTTTTCAGACTAAGCTTGGCATTCTCACCCAGTAAAATTCACCCCCTTGCTTTTCAGCCCACACCCAGATTTTCCTCTTGGTGTGAGATCATTCAGAGTGTATCATCAGGAAAGTTATCGGAAGCAGAGGGAGGAACAAGAGCCAGGCTGCCTGCCATGAGGAGGCAGCCCTCAGGTCTGCCCACACATTCTCTACTTTTTAGTTTTTCTTCTCCACTGTTTTCCTCTGTCATCTGTTTCAAAGAACCCTCATAAATAAGCATTAAAAGTCATCTTAAGCATCTCTTTACAATGTTTATATAATTTAAAGTGAACTTAAAGAACATCTCACTCAATATCTTACTTTGCAGAGTAAGAATTGAGCCTCAAATATATTCAATATTTTCCCCAATGTCACAGAATCAGGGTTTCTGAACCCACTAAAGCAAGTTGCCCTTCCTAGCATGTTCAAGAAGTCAAGAGAAGAAAATCTGTAGTCTTAGCTATGAAATGTTGTGAGCAAGAATCATAGGAGTGTTAGTGTTTAAAAACATGACCTGTTCCACCTATGTGACTACAGATGGTCTGAGAACATCTCAGATTTACCCAGATTCAAGGCACTGATCTTCCAAAACAGGCAAAGCCTTCTAAATCAATTCAAGAAATGAAGCTAGACATGCCTACTCCCTAAATAAAAAATATATACATTCCAGCATCTTTTCTAACTAAAAAGAATATTCATCAATCACTTTGAATATGAAAATAAGTCCTTAATAAAAATTTTCTCTCAGAATAAGGCAAACTTGTGTGGTTTCCTGCAAGGGTCAGATTCTTGCCTTCCATAGAGAGGTAATGGTCATGTCGCTTAAAATTTTGTGGGTATAAAATGATGGTTAAATCCTGAATGATACAAATAGTGCTTTATTAACACACAAGTGACATCGTTGAACTGTTATAAAATAGTCTCTTCTTTAACCAGCAGAAAGGAAATTGGTTTATATAATAGCAATTATATAATTAGGAGGAACTACAATTATGTTTGACTATTTTGCCTCAATAACTATGCTATGATAGAAACAAAATACTATTTATGTTATCCTCTTATTGAAGCCAATAAAAATTATAAGACAGCTGATTTTATTTAAAGATATCTATATATTACAGACTCCTTTTAGATTTAGCTACCACAAAAAAAATAACTTTTTGGCTACAAATATGGATGGCTGGATAATTTAATAGCATACTATCTCAGCCAAGTTAAATCAAAACATAGTGAATTTCTATCTTCTACCCAAGTGATTTTTCTTTAACTGTTTTTCTCCAAGCATTCTTGATACGTTCTGACTCACTGGTTGTCTGACTTCTCGTTAGTAACTGCAGACATCCAGAATGACACTGTGCAGAACATTTAAGAATCATTCTTGCAGATAAGTATAAGACTCAGCCAGATAATGAACCAAAGCACAGCTGGTTAGGAGCACCAGATGACAGAGCTCGGGGCTGTGGGGAGGAGGGTGAAAAGAGAAGAAAGGAAGTCCCTTATTTATCAGAGTCTATAGCTCATCTAGGCTGGATGAAGTACATTCCCAGTTACTGAAAGCATAGGCAAAAGCATTATTTGACAAGGAGGCCTCTTTCTGCTAACATACAAACGGGCCCATGCACAAGGGCAACTCTCAAGTACAGAGTTCTAACCCTTCTGTAGGGTCAAGGTTGACTAAGACTTTCAGTTGGACAGTTCTCTGATGTGTAACAAGCGTTAACATGAGAAAGCTCACAGGATATTCCACGTGGGAGTCAGCTTTTCAGGTAGACAATCATGGATGAAAGTAAGTGAAATGTAAAAAATAAATGACTGGTCCAGAGGAAAAAAATAATAATATTGCTAAACACAAGGGAAGTAAATCCATGGACCGTTTGGGTGGAATTTTGAAGTTTCTGAATAGAGTACATGTTTTCTTTTTTGTTGTTTTCCTTTAGAGGTCATTAAAATACCTAGCTCAAGCTTCAGATATCATTTGATCATTTTCCTCTTTGTTTACAGCACATTGTTCTCCTAGGTTTTACTTTCTTCTGTATCTTCACAATGTTAAGATAAATGCCTGGCTCTTTTTCTATTTTGTATAGTTTATAGCAAGAATGTAAGCTGCCTGAGGACATGGAACAAATACATTACCTTTGTCTCATCCACGATGGCTTACACAGTGCTGAGTGTTTAATTGGCTATTTCCTATATCCAAATGTTTCATTCCCAGGAAATAATGAAGTACCTTATCTTAAAAAAATACCTTCTATGTTGTCACTCCAAGATAATATTCATACAGTAGTGTTTTTAATTCAAAGGAGTGAGCAAAGGAAAATGTATGATTCAACGGCTGGTTGAGGACAGAAGTTGAGCATGGAAATATTTTGGAGCACAGAGTATTTGGGTAAACCTTCCAGCCCAGAAGAGAGGTTTCTGCGTCCTCTGTGGCACCTAATGTTAGACCTGGCTCTGTCTCTGGTGTGGGGACAGCAAGATGATATATTTTAGTTAGGTCATATGCTGCTTGCCAGTTTGTTTATTACATAATGTCATTTCATACCAAAAGATACAATAGAAAGTCTGAAAACCGTAATGCTAAATCATGTTTAGTCAATATGAATCAGGATACATTAAAATAGAAGTCATTTCCCAGTGATAAAAAGGAACACTCAGAAAAGGAATCCTGTTTTTTCTCTAAATAAAAGCATTTTCAAGTTAATCTGAGTTTATACATTATTCTATCCCAGTGAAACAATATTTGATTTGATGATATATTGAGACTTTTCTTCCTCCAGGGTAACAATCATTTGAGGAGGTAACATAATTGTTTTTGTTAATGGAACACTGTTGTATATGATCCTGTATTTAATTTCACATTGTTGTTCTCTTCCAAATGTTAAGTGGTTTGAACATAAAAAGACATTGAAATACTAAACAGTTGGCATGTGTATATGGCCTCCTGAATAATATTAGCTTACTTGTTCTTAATGTATCATATTTGCTTGAATTATTTTAAAATACTACGTGACTGATCATAATAATGTCTTTTTTCCCTTTTCCTTTTCCTAAAGACTGATGTATCTGGCCATATCTGGTGTGGACATAGCTCGCTATTTTGTAGTCAAGTTTAAGTAACATCAGCTTATGATCTTCAGTGACAAAAACAAAAAACAGAGACTTTTAAAAGCCACTGAGGTTCCCCAGAATTTATTTCTATGAAGTATTTATTTCTATGAAGTATTTATTAGCACTACGGAGTAACTGGAAAAGCTAGCTCTTTTGCTATAAGTTCTTTTCCCCATTCCTGGCTTATTTCTGATAAAAGTGTTAGAGGCAGAGAAGTGACAGAAATAAAAGACTAGAAGAAATCAGGAAGAAACAGCTAACATGGATAATCTACAACCAGTTCCTGACTCAACTCAGGGAAGCTGTGTTGAAGAGGTAAGTTTACTGGAGCGTTAACCATCTTTACAGTCCCCATTTTTAAATGTTACCTGACACAGAAGAAAAAATACCTTTCACTGATTGTTTAATTAATGACTCCATGATCTGTTAATCTATTATGTATCTCTCTACAATTTTTCTTTTATCAAAAGTCTCTTTCCCAACACTGGATTTTTTTTCAGTGTGTCTCCTATTTATAGCTTATTCCTTCTCCTTCACACATTAATTATTATCTAGCCATTGGCCCCTCTTGTCTATTCAATGTTCCCTCTAGAAGCTTTGGACACTACCCATAGTGTTACTTACCTGAATGCAGATGACTCACAAATGCATGTCTCTAGCCCAGACATCTCCCTGGTTTCTAGCCATACATCTAATAGTTTACACTTGACATCTCGAATAGGACATATAAAGAATGCATAATCTTGATGTCCCCACCTCACCCCAACCAAATATGGTTTTCTGTCACTGTTCCCTATCTCAGTAAATGACACTCCCCCCTCCCCATTATCCTTGGCAACTTCTACACCTTCCCCTTATCTTGAAACCACTCTCTTTTCACTCTTCTGTGGTATCACTAACTTCAAGATGCCATCATTTCTCACCCCTAGTGTTACTTTTCCTTTACTATAGCCACTGACATACTAAGAAGAGTCAAGATAAAATGGGGCTATTTCCCACAAGTTCAAGGCCACTGCAATTACTCAATACTCCAGAACATCAGAGTAAGGAAACATTTTCAACTTGTATAGCTCCCAAACATTTACACCTATACCTTACACCAACATACACAAACATATACACATACATGTAATATTCACACAACAGTGCAGTTGCCACCTATGGCAAATTCAGTATTATTTACTGTTTATTTATCTTTCTGCTCTTCCCATCCTTCCAGCCTTGCAAACTTCCCAGTACAAATTTTAATCACAAGGCCAAGATCTACAGCTCTCTTATCTGAATGGGATATTTATTCAGCACTTGCTCAAGGTGAATGTTGATGAGTGCCAAAGACAAGACCTGAATAGATTTAGTCAGAGATAGTGAAGTATAGATTTCACCTCTTTATTTTTACCACCACTTCAGAACAGGCCTAAAACAATGATATTCATCAGGTTAACTTAGATGTTGCAGTATTTTAGAAAGCAAACTGGTGTGGTGGACTTACGGGCTGTGAAAAACCAGGACCTAAGCCCAGCTCCCCACTTACAAGCTGGGTAATGTCAGGCACACTGCTTAACCTAAGAGGGTTGTTGGGAGTTTTGAATCTGACAATATAGAAGGCAAGAAGGATGGTGCTGTGATTTCAGACTTTAGAAGACTGACTTTAGAGTCAGAAAGTCCTGACTTCAAGGTTAAGTCTGTCACTTACAAGATCTTAGGACAGTTTCTTAACCTTCTCTGGACCCCAATTTCCTCATATGTAAGATGGAGATAATTCTACCTATCCCACAGGGTTGTATTAAAGATCAAATTAGTTCAGGGACAAGTGTTTGGCACAGCAACTGGCAGTAGGTGGGATAAAGTGGCACTCGTGATGGGGAAAAGAAACTAGGAGAAAATAAGACACATGTCACGCAGGTCCTTGGCCAGGGAAAGGTGAGAGGGATGGCAAGTGAGCTGTTGCCAGACAAAAAGCAGAGAGAGAAGAGAATAAGGAAACCAAGAAACATAGTGACCTACAGCCAGAAATCTATCACCAGTTAGTAAAAAGTGGGAAGAGATAATGAAGAAAACACCCAAAGTAAAGGAAATGAGAGACCTCATGGTCCCGAAGAGAGACTATCGAAGACAAGGACTTCCTGATGATTTTCAGCTCCTGTGGAGCCATCCCTAATTCATTACGGTGTGATTTCTCTATACTGTAACAAGAACAACAAAAAATTTTCAGATAACTTTATAGTGGAAAAATCTAACAAACCCTACCTCAGCCAGGTGACCAAGGTCAACATCAGCAATAATAAACCGTGTTTATAGTACAGAGGTAACTTGGATATGATGTGATGAAAGTGACACTTTACCCCTGTGGTCCTCCTCCCAAAAACACAGAACCCCAGGCTAATTATAAGGAAAACATCAGAGAAACCTAAACTGAGGGACATTCTACAAAGCACTTGACAGTGCTCCTCAACACTGTCAAGGTCACCAAATACAAGGAAAAAGACTGAGACACCATCACAAGAGAGGCCAACAAGACATGCTAAGTTGAATGTGGTATCTTTGGTGAGGATCCAAAGATAGCTAGGACAAAAAAAGGACGTAAGGTAAAAACCAAGGAAATCTAATCAGACTATGGACTTCAAGCATCTATGAATATTAGCTTGTTAATTTTAACAATAAGCTATACTAATACATTAACAATGGCCAACACTGGGTGATGGGTATGTTGGTGCTTTCTGTCCTATCTTTACAGTGTTTCTGAAAATCTGAAACTATTCTAAAATAAAAATATTACTCTAACTTTTTCTTTGAGCTTGACTTAGACAAGCGCTGACCATGCAATCCAACAATCCTGGCTAGACGAGGTTGAAGACTGGCTCTGGCACTAACTGGCTGTGTGACCTTCAGCAGGTTACTTATAATCTCAGAGCTTCTTGAGTCATCTGTAACATGGAGAGAAGACATTATAAGATTTGCCAAAAGGACTGAATTGTTTAATACATGGACAGACTAGGCATTCATTCAGAATAGGAACTGTTACCATTTTTACTGCTACTATTATTAAAGGCTCATTGCCTAGTACATGGCAATACTCAACAAATATTTCCTTTGTCCATTCCTCCTGAGGATTGGTTATTGATGACCAATACATACACTACCTAGAATATCAATAGATTTCAAACGTCTGTGCAAACTCTATTAAAACTAGCACAGTATACATTCTACTACACAAAATGTCACCCTACACTAGAGTTGTGTGCCTACTCAAAGCATCTACTGTGGAGAGGTAACACTACATTCTGCCAGGCATTTATCCAGGGTGCACAGGCTGACAGTTTGTCATGGGCTTCCTTGGTCTCTTTCATCTTTTTCAAACCCTAGGTCAAGTTGGCCTCAGTGTTGTCTACTCATAAAATTTGCTAGTATTTCCATGTGGTCAAAACTTCTACTTCCCCACTAAATAAGGGGGATCTCTTTAAAAAGGGCTGTGGGTGGTAAATGCACTATTAAGCCTATACATGAAACTTATAAAAATATAGCATCTTTTTTTTTTTTTTCTTCAGACAGACTCTTGCTCTGCTACCCAAGTTGAAGTGCAGTGGCACAATCTCAGCTAACTGCAACCTCTGTCTCCTGAGTTCCAGCAATTCACCTGCCTCAGCCTCCCCAGTAGTTGGGATTACAGATGCCCTACACCACATCCAGGATTGTGACATTCTTTTTTTAGGTCTTAAGAGAGCCTAGCACTGTGCCAAGGACATATTCCATGTGCTCAATATGTTGATGCAGTGAAATGAAATGTATTCACAACTGAATGGATAGGGCCAGAGCTGGGACAAAGCCCAAAAAACATTGTCGACTGACATAAAATAAACCAAAGGAATGTAGAGAATATTTTAAACACAAGAGTTAAGATAGGGGGAACATGTGCTTTTCAATCTTAGGAATATTTTTCTTTTTTGCTCATGTATATTTTATATAACATACATTACCAAAAACGAGTTTATTATGTTTTGTTTTTGAGAAAATATCTTTTCTTATGAAAACAGTACAATGCCTATAAAATATCACTTTTCTCCTTTTCTTTGCTTATACCGTCCTGAACAACACAGAGGTCACATTCCTGATTTGTTTTAAAAAGTTGGCTTTTTTAAAAGAATTATCAAAAGATGCTATATTTTGACCAGCTACAGTGGTCCATCCCTGTAATGCCAGCACTTTGGGAGGCCGAGGTGGGAAGATCACCTGAGGTCAGGAATTTGAGACCAGCCTGGCCAACATGGTGAAATCCCATCTCTATTAAAAATACATGCCTAGGGAAATTACCTTATTTAACAGGACACTTACAAAATGAAAAAGAGATAAATGTTTTCACAAACACATTACTCAGAAAAATGTACTCTTGTCATCAACTGTCCCTAATGGATTCCAGTTCATACATAAGATAAACCTGTGAGAGTCATAAGGTGTTTCAATCAACCATATATGTGACTTTCAGGCTAATTGCTGAACTGAACTTCAGTTTTTCATGGGTAAAATAAAAATCTGAGTTGTCAATATGGAATCAGAAAATTAAGGATTGGAGCTCTTGAACCTACTGAAAAATGTGCTTGGATGTAAAACTGAATCTTGATAATTTTAAGAGATGTGTCTGGAAACCTTAGAAAATTCTCAGATTTTCCCAAACACAAAGTAAGACGTGGGTGGTTAAAACAGCCACTAATACAGGCTCAGTGACTGACGCCTATCATCCCAGCTAATTGTGAGGCTGGGGCAGGAGGATCCCTTGAGCCCAGGAGTTAGAGACAAGCCTGGGCAACACAGTGAGACCTCGTTTCAAAAGAAAAAAAAAAAAGGCTCACCTAGGATCCAAGTAGCTGGACTCTTCCCAGTCACAACCCTAGCAAAACAGGATAATCCTTATAGATGAGGACAGAAAATCCAGCACTGAGGCTTTCCTCATCTCTCCCAGGTATAAATGTACCCAAGCAGGAAACAGAAAGATGAGCCTACACGTTGGGCTCTGCAAATATTATACGCAAGAGTGAGCTCTCTTCCCCAACCTGCAGCCACCTCTTTCAACCTCACCCTACCTTCATGGCAGAAAAGTCTGGGGTGTGGAGCCAAATAATAATGCTAAGTTTAATTCCATTCACATTTACTAGATACTCTGGTAGATTTTTACTCTTGTTCAAAAATATTTTCTTCCCTGTGGGAGAATTATTTTTCCTTTTCTCGCGGGAGGCAGACTTGGCAGTGTGGTTTTCTTTGGCAATGAAATGCAAGTGGAAGTAACTCTCTCCTCTGAGAGAAGCTTGAAGAGTCAGTCAATGGCTTAATATTATCCCTTTCCCCTCTGCCATGAGATCTGCAACATTCCAGATAAAAACCACTGTATCAGGCCAGGCCCAGCGGCTCACGCCTGTAATCCCATCGCCTTGGGAGGCCAAGGTGAGTGGATCCCCTGAGGTCAAGAGTTTGAGATCAGCCTTGCCAACATGACAAAACCCCATCTTTACTAAAAATACAAAAATTAGCTGGGCATGGTGGCACATGCCTGTAATCACAGCTACTCGGGAAGCTGAGGCAGGAGAATCATGAACCCGGGAGGCAGAGGTTGCAGTGAACCTAGATCACATCACTGCACTCTAATCTGAGCGACAGAGTGAGACTCCATCTCAAAAACAAGCAAACACACACACACCACTCCATCAGCCTGGGTCCCAGATTTAACAGGATGCAGAGCAGAGGCCAAGCTGGCCAGCAATGGCCAACAATGGTGTAGGTGAGAAAATAATCCTTTTTTCTCATAAGCTACCAAAATTTAAGGGCAGTTTGCTACTGCAGGATAACATGGCCTATTAGATTGATACAAGCATACTCTCTAAGCATAGAGAAGTATGCTCAGTGCCAGGAAAGATGTGGAGCTGGGCACGGTGGCTCACACCTGTAATCCCAGCACTTTGGGAGGCTAAAATGGGAGAATTGTTTGAGCCTAGGAATTCAAGATTAGCCTAAGCAACACAGGAACTCCATCTCCACAGGTAATTTTAAAATTAGCCAGGGATGGTGGCAAACTTAGCCAGGCATGGGGGAAAAATTAGTCGGGCATGGTGGCATGTGCCTGTAGTCCCAGCTACTTGAGAGGCTGAGGTAGGGGGCTGTTTGAGCCCAGGAGTCTGAGGTTGCAGTGACCTGAGATCACATCACTACACACCAGCCTCGGCAACAGAATCAAACCCAGTCTCTAACACAAAAAAAAAAAAAAAAAAAAAATTTAAGATGTTGATATGTCCCAGTTTGCCCAGAATAGCTCAGCTTTATGTTGGTTGTTCTGGTGGCATTATCAATAGGATCTTCTTTTATGCATCAAGGCATCCCAGTTTAGATGACTGATTACACTATCACTGTAACAACAATAGAGCTTATGGCTGCTGATAGCCTAAGGATGGCCTACTGGACAGGCCACATTAACCACACAGCTGTAGGTACTGGTCAGACCATGTGTTCCAGATAGACCAGCACGTCCTAGGTGGCCTACACGCCCAGCTCCCTACAAAGAAAGCAGTACCAAAAAGGCTCAAAAAAACCTATGCCTTTCCATCATGATTCCCAAGTCACAGCTGATTAGACCTAAAAAAATGCAGTCAAAATTGTCCATGGGATAGTCTGGACATAAGGGAGATTAACCATTGATGTGGTTTGGCTGTGTTCCCACTCAGATTTCATCTTGAATTCCCATGTGTTGTAGGAGAGATCCAGTAGGAGGTCACTAAAGCATGGGGGCAGGCCTTTCCTGTGCTGTTCTCATGACAGTAAGTCTCCCAAGATCTAATGGTTTAGATAAAGGGGAATTTCCCTGAATCAGTTTTTGTGTGCTGTCATCCATTTAAGACATGACTAGCTCCTCTTTGCCTTCCACCATGATTGTGAGGCCTCCCTAGCCATGTGTAACTGTAAGTCCATTAAACCCTTTTTCCTGTATAAAGTATCCAGTCTTGGGCATATCTTTATCAGCAGAGTGAAAATGGACTAATACAACCATTTATGAGGTGACACATTTTGAAACTTATTTATTATTCAAGAAATATTTACTAAGCACCTATTCTGTGCCAGACCCTCCATATGGAATAGTGACAAATGAACTCAACTAGTTGTCCTCTCTTGGGAAGCATGGCATGGGAAGATGCACAGAGGAAGGGAGCAGGAACAATGAACTTCACTTCTGAGAAGACAGGAGGTCACCACAGCTGCTGTTTATCTAGAAACCAGTGGGCTATCATTCCCGAACTCCGAACTCCCCACTGAACATCCCAGTCATGGCAATGCTGGAACTGTACGTATTAATAATAACCTTTGTGGCTGCTTAGATGTTTTAAACTTCTTCCTGATTTCCATATGCATCCTTAAAACCAAACCCCACCTCAAGTTGCCAAAGTTAGCCAATAAAAATAAAAGATAGCAGTTATATTTGAATTTTACATAACGAATAATTTTTAAGTTTGGCCCAGATATTGCATGAGACAAACTTATACTAAAAAATTACCTGTTGTTTATCTGAAGTCCAAATTTAACTAGGTCTGCTAGGTTTTTTTCTGGCGCCCTTACCCCTCTTGCATATGCAGGCATAGGTAGGACTGGAGGGTGGGGCACAGGGAACGTACTTACAGTACCAGCAGCAGCTAAGGGAGGCACTGTCAGTCTTGGTGTGGGTTCCATTTTCACCATCCACTCCACTTCAGTAAGATACTCCTTCTTGAAAAATCCCCACATTGAACTCCATTTCCAGAATCTGAAACCACTCTTGACCCATTACTCCTAAATTCTGATCTGGTCCCCTGAGCGGTGTGGCTTAATGGAAAGAATTCAAATTCTAGTGTTGTCATTAGTGATGTGTGTACGACCCTGGACAAGCCTCTTAATCTCTCAGGGACCTGGTTTTATCAAGAACATGGGAATAAAAATTACTTGCATGGCTGTCAAAAGATGTAGGATTATTCATTCATTTATTCAATCAGTGATGGGCCCAGTTCCCTCTTAAATTTCCTGCTGATGGTGATCAAGACATAGGCCCTTCCCTCAGGGAACTCACAATCCAGTGAAAGATATGAAAGAGTGAATTAGCAGATGAAATGCACTGTGATATAAACAGTTATTGGTGTAGAGAACATTTGTAGTCTAGTGCCTAGCTCCTGACAGTTGCTCAAGGAATAATCACTATTATTATTCATCTTTAGGAATAAAAAACTGAGTCTCTCCTTCTCCCTACCTCAACCTAGCATTCTCCCAGTGCTTAAGGGCTGCTGTGGTTTACCGGCCCAGAGTGAGGCTCCCAATGCCAGGCTGACATCTTGGGCTGCCTTGCCAGACCTCCACCTTGGCTGCTCAGCACCGCTCACCTGCCAGCACCTCCTGTTACGTCCCACTAGGCCACCCGGTTGCCAGCCTCCCACCCTGAAGGCTGGCCCTGACCCACTGGTTCCATCATTCTCTTTAAAGACCCAGGCATCCACAGTAGAGATGGGCCAAGTGAGGACAATCCCTGCTGTGCCCTTTCACTTAGGCAAAAAATATGTCTGTCTCATAAAACAGTTCTCTTTTTTTAGCAAGACCTTAAGCATGCAGGCAATCGCTATGTGAGGAGCACAGTGTTGATGTTAAAGATTTATAACAGTGTCGGAGATGGAAATAGCATATGATCCAGGTTTCCAACCAGGAAGTAGGTTTATTCATGTAGCTACCTCTTTAATTCTGCTTCAACTTTCCAGTTTCTGGGTTGGCTCAAGCAATGTCAAAACCTGTGACTGCAGCACCGGCAGCTTGCGAGTGGGAGTGTCAGTGCAGATCTATTTCTGCGGCAAGTTCAGCACAGGCTGAATTTAAAATATGAAAAGCAAAAGTGAGGCTCATGATGGTGCCATGAAAGAGGGGGTTGGAGGAACACAGGACTTCTACAGAAGCGCCACCAACCTCCTCCCAACTGCAAGTCATTACAAATGTTTCTCTATTCCAGCTTCTAACATGATGTGCCAAACTGAAAAAGAGGCAAATCATTGTGGGGTTTTACCGTGCCTGCTTTTAGTAGCCAGCTCTGGTCGCGCCAACCCTCCTATCCTCTCGCCAAATATAGAGTTGCAACACACAAGAGATTGTCTTTTGCTGAGTAGAGGAATGGCAAAGTCCCCACAAACCAATCGTTGAAGAACTAGGCCTTACTGTGCGTTTAGGAGTCCAAAGGACAAAAGGAAGGAGATCTGAGGCCGCACTGCAGGACTGCAGAGCATTCCAGCCACAAGGGGAGGGAGGCTGGGGGCAGTCGTTTTTCAACTTAACGGTCCATGAGTATCTCCACCAATAGCTGGGGTCCAACATCAGTGAATCGTGAGATTTAAATGCCCAGTGACAAAATTAGCATTAGCAAAATCAATGTGGGGCAGTCTTGGGGCAGTTTGAGTTTTTAATCCTTCGTGATGGGGTATACGTATCACCTCTCACATGTCCTCAACGGAAACAAAACTAGTGAAAAGGCTGTTTGTAGAGTGCTGTTTACTTGGCCTGCTCTGCCTGTGTATCCTCGCTTGCCAATTTGGGTTAGGCCTCATTCTGGCCTGGGAGCAGTCAGACCCCTCGCTTATACCACAGCTGGTTTTGAAAAGCTTGAAGAAAACTGAGCACTCCTATTTGTAATGAGCAAAGAGCTTAGGATGACACAGATTTGTGGCTGGGGGAGGAGGAAGATGCAGGAACTTGCTCCCTTTTCTTCCCCTAAGGTATGGAGATGCTCTTGGCGCCACAGCATCTTGTGTCTGGACCATCCTTCTGATCCTGCAAGACTTCACTGTTCTAGTGGTGATCTGTGCTACATGGTCACTATTTCCCTTTCTCTTTAAATGCCTGTGTCTGCTTTCTGGTGTTTCTTAGCATTCCTTCTTCATGGAATGAGCTGCAACCAGAAATGGAAAAAAAGGATTTCCAACAGATAAACTTTTTCACATGTCTAGCTTTTGCAGTACAATTCTTATTTTCAACATAAATTTTTTTATTACCAGATTGGAAAAGATTAAGTTTAAACTCCACACCAGCCACATCATCTTTTATTTGGATTGCCTCCCTTTTTTTGGTATAACTTCTTAGTGATAGAAAGACTAAAAATTTTCAGAACTGAAAATACATTTTTTAAGCTATGAGGTATTATCTGTAGCCCATGGATTTTTATTCATTCATTAATCCAACTCATAAAGTATTGCTTGAGTACAAGATCCCACACCCAAAACTAGGTGCTGTCATTCAGCAAAATAAGCACAGTCCCTGCATTCAAGGAGTCAGCATTTGTCCTCACATCCATTCTTTAATTCACAAATATTTACTGAGCACCACAAACTACTAGACAATTATTGTCAAGCCTGAGAGTACAGTGAGGGACAAAATAACGTCTTAGTGCTCACAGTATTTCTGTATTCTTAATTTTTTTTCTCAGTTCTAATAGCCTATTTTATACAAACTTCTGGTTCTACAACTGAAATACAACTATTATTACACTTACAAGTGGTCTAAGACAATGCCCTTCCAAATTTTTCAAACTTTTCATTAATTTAAGATATTTTAGCCAATTAAATGCAAGTTAGATTTATCCTACTTGAGACAATTCATTAAACTGAAGTCTTAGCTATCTGAATGCTGTTTGGGGTTTTTGTTGTTGTTTTGAAAACTAATCTCACTCTGTTGCTAAGGCTGGAGTGCAATGGCATCATGATCTTGGCTCACTGCAACCTCCACCTCCCAGATTCAAGCAATTCTTGTGCCTCAGTTTCCCAAGTAGCTGGGATTACAGTCACACACCACAATATCCCACTGATTTTTTTTTTTTTTAAGTAGAGATGGGGTTTTGCCATGTTGGCCAGGCTGGTCTTGAGCTCCTGACCTCAAGTGATCCACCCTCCTCATTATCTCAAAGTGCTGGGATTATAGACGTGAGCTACCACGCCCAGACTGAATGCTGTTTTATAACAGAAAACAATCAGAAAGACTCCATTTTCCAGGAGATTCTGCTGATCATGGCTACAAAATAAACACATTTATATCCATCCTAACAGATTTCTTAAATTTTTGTTTAGACAATGAAAAGAATTCATTAAAAATAAATAAAATCCACTTAAAATTCTGCTCAAGAATAATAAGATTTCAGGTAACAAATGACAGTGATCTTTGAGAGATGGGCCCTATGTCTGCCCCAGCTTGCTGCTTGGAGAACATTTTCAGGCTGCAGGGCCGGGGCAGGGAAGGAAACCAGGCTGAATCCAAGAGTCTCCCTGAGTTGAGAAGACATTGCTGAATGCCTGCAGGGCCCCAGGCACCTAGAGTTCACAGGGTAGGGATGGGTAGAGAAGAAAGCTCTGATTTAGACTGAGAAGAAAGCAGCTTTCAGTTGCTTTAAAGCTAAGCTATTATGCAAAAGTAGTAAGACCTGAAAATGTTTCCTTGACTGTTCAGAGGCAATTGACTCTAGGGCATTTTCTGTGAACGAGCTCTATCATCCAACTGACTGAACATCACAATTTTGCTACTTGATAGTTTCAGAGCATCCGTAACGCTTAGGCCCCCAAATTGGTTGTATTTGGAGGAATACTCCTCCCTGAGTTGGGTACTAACTTACAATAATTTCTGTTTTGGTCCAGCTAGCTAAATGATGTACATGGTGAAGTAAGGAACACATCCTAATAACAAGAACCACTGCCAATCACCTGGCAATGGATGAATAGGAACAGCAGCCTATATCATCCGAGATATGATCAGCCACTTCCTCTGTAGGCTTTGGTGGTTAGGGATGTATCTTTAAAGGCCACCTTGTGTCCCTGTCTCATCCAGGAGGCCCACTGTTAGTCACCTGAATATAAGCAAGTCACCACCTCTCATGATAATTATCATGTTCTGACTTCCTTTTCTTATTGATATACAACAGCATTGATCATCCTCAATTTTAATATCTTTAAGATCTTTATTGTTCATGATTCCTAGATTCACTGTCCTTTCGTTTGCAATGAATATCAGTGTTCTTTCAGAGTGTTCTTCTTGATTCACCTCATAAATGTCATTCTATTCTATTACTATTTATTAATAGAATAGTACTCATTATATTAATAGTACTCATTGTACTACCCTTAATTGTTACATTAATACTATTCATTATACCAGTCTCTACTCCTACACACCCTGTCTGTATAATTTCATCTACTGCCATGTTTCCAACTTCCAGCTGTAAAATTAACTCTTCCATTTACCTCCAGAGCTGCAGAACTCCTGACCTGCATTTTCAGCTGCTTTCTGGACTTTTCTACCTACATACCCTCCAAGCACCAGAATATGTGAATTTTCCCTGTTCCTGATTTCAATTAACAGCAACATAGTCCACCAAGAGACTCAAACCAAACTGCCATCACCATCACAAATTCTCACCAAGTGCTTAGTCTTGAGTCCCTTGAAGAAGCCTACTTTATGCAGCGTGAATACTACTCAAATCTGCACCCACATTTCTATCTTTTTTCCAACTCTCGTGTATCCTTTTAAACACAGATCTCTTTGGAAGACAAAATAAACCATTTTAAGCCCTTGTTTAAAAAGCGTACTGCTTTTTTAAAAATGTCATGATTAAGCAGCATACAGGATAGAAGAGAGAACATCCTCCTCTTTACAAGCATATACAAATAATAAATGAAATTCAACAAAATATTTTAACACATAGCTGAGCTCAGAAGAAAAATGGGAAACCAGAAGCAAAGCAGGATCCAAAATCAGAACATTAAGCGAAAATAACAACATGGCCTGGTGGTACACTGGGACCATTTGGCCATAAGGAGTGGAAGGACAGAAAACATAGCCTCAAGGTCATGCAAGGTGAGCATCTGGAGCTGAGATTTTTAATTGGGACTCAGAAGAGACTGTCACCAGCTCTTGGGAATTGTCAAGGAAAATGAAATCTGCTCAAGGTTCTCTATGGAGATATAAGTCGCCCAGGAGAAACTGAAGTCTTAGTTTCTCCTGGGAGAAGTCAGCCCTTTAGCACACACTGGAGTGGAACATAGTATTACAGTACCTGAAGCCTGAAGAAATCTGCTAGTTGACAGTATTTTTATATAAACATTACTTCCACACCAATGAAACCTTTGGAGTATCTAATAGAATCAAATACAAAATAATGCTATAGTAACTACTCCACCACTCAGCAAGCATGAGACCTCTCAAAAATAAATACTATATTATAAAGATGAGCTTACAGCACAGGAGGACATGATTTGCTAAGAAAAGTTGGAGACATAACAGAGAGATTCACACTACCAAGAATATAGCATAAAATAACAATCTTGGAGTAACTACAAAGTAAAACTACTGCTGTAAAACTATTAAGAAGGTCAAAGAAGAAAAAATAGAAAAAGAAAGTGGAAATACAAAATGAACAATTTGAAAAACAACATATATAACATCAAGATGAAAGATTTAGCCATTGAAGTTAAAAGCTCAGTGAACTGGGGAAACACTATGTTATACGTAGCTGAAGAAATCACCAGTGAATTAGAAAATGGCTACAAGGAAATTATACATAGAGGAGCACAAAGAAATGAAGAGACAGAAAATAGCAAAGAAAGGTTAAAATAAAATCTATCTGAAGAATAGAATAAGAGGGTTCAGTATATATAATAGGAATTATAAGAAGAGAGAGTAAGCAGAATGATAGAGAGGACATCTTTGAAAAGATGATAACTAAGAAACATGTAAGACTGACAAAAGGCATGAACCCCAAAATTTAAGACTGAGACTCAGAGAGAATGTCACCAAATAACATACATGAATTCTCAAATTTAAGAAGCATATCTAGTGGCATAAATAAAATCATTCTGGTTTTTATTTGTGAGACTCCAAAACACCAGTGACATAATTTTTTAAAATTATAATAGCAATCAGAGAGAAAAGACATATAACCTAAAAAGGAATAATAGACAGCCAGCATGCCTTTCTCCAATAATAATAGAAACCAGAAAATAATGAACAAAGCTCTGTAAATTGCTAAAGGAAAAATAACAATGATAACCAGTGGAAAGAAGTTGGCACACTCAAGCTCAATAATTGAGGCAAGTTCATTACAGGGACTAGCTGCAAAGGTAAGGGCAGGTTTTAGAAAAGGCAACAAAAATGATATGGTACCCCAGGGTTAATAACAGCTGGAAACGGTACAACTCCTAAACCTAAAGAAACAAAATGGGACAGTTTCTGGGACCTGCAGGAAGTTGATGGGGAAGCCCACCTGTTTGGTAGCTTTGGCCTTTAGTTAAGGGACGCAATCAACCTAAAGTAACCCCTCAAAGAGAAGTAGAGGAAATAAATACCCAATTCTCATTCTCCTCCCTCCAACCTATTTCTGCCAGACTCTTCTATTGCTTTACCCAACCAGAAGCCAAAGAAATTGTTCATTTAGTCTACACAGATCAACTTCTTGGGCAGTGAGCAGGATGTGGAAGTTTCAGAATGAGTCTAGATGGGGCAAAAAGATAACATTCGGTTATCCCAAAATCTGGCTCAAACCAAAAGATCCTTCAAATCTGAAGCCAAATAAAGACTTTTCCAGACAAAAACTTAGAAATTTTACTACACCAGATAGCTAAAACAACTGCTTATGCATACACTTCAAAATGAAGAAAATAAGTCCAGAAGAAAATAACAGGTTAAAGACAAATTATCAAACAATAAAATGTATAAACCCATAGTAAATCCACATGATAGGCTGTAAGTACAGTAAAATTAACAATGACTAATGTAAGGACATTAAACACAGTGCCAAACGATTTTGGATATGGAAAGGAATGGCAATTGAAATTATGCCATTAAAATATCTGTACAGATTACAAGGATAGTGATATTGATCAATTTTTTTACTTAACCATTGATGTTAAAAAAAAATGCAATAGTTGGCCGGGCCCAATGGCTCACACCTGTAATCCCAGCACTTTGGGAGGCTGAGGTGGGTGGATCACTTCAGGACAGGAGTTTGAGACGAGTCTGATCAACATGGCCAAACCCCATCTCTACTAAGAATACAAAACTTAGCTAGGCCTGGTGGCAGGTGCCTGCAATCTCAGCTATTCAGGAGACTGAGGCAGGAGAATCATTTGAGCCCAGGAGGCGGAGGTTGCAGTGAGTAGAGATCACGCCATTGTACTGTAGCCTGGGTGACAGGCAAAACTCTGTCTCAAAAAAAAAAAAAATGCAATAGTAATCATAAAAAGAATAAAATATTTAACTTCCAAATAAGTAAAGGGAAAACAGAGAATTATGAAAATGTAATCAATCCGGTAAAACTCAGAAAAATTTTTAAAATGTAGTAAATAGAAAACATAAAATAACATGGTAGAAAAAAATTCAAATGAGAGATAAATGAAAATGTGCAAGAAGATAATTTAAATGTAAATGAAGTAATCTTTCTGGTTACAATACAAAACAAGTATCTTCCTATGGCTCCTAATTATCACTCCAAACACTTTTGCTGCAACGCATACAAGGCTCTATCTGGCTCTGAATCTAACAATATTCTTTTGACTGTAACTGAGAGAAATTCAACTCAAAATTTGTTTAGATAAAAACAGAAAAGGAATTTTTTATTTGCTCACATAATCTCTCACTGCAGTGAAAAGTAACTGGCACTAGAGACTCAAACCACCAGGACCATTTGTCTTCCTCCAAGTGAGCAAAGCCTGACAGCTGGTAAAGTTCAGTGCTTCTTTCTCAAGGTTCTGAGAATTTCTTGCATATAACTATATAATAGCAGTCATTCCATTGCAACTATTATTTATGTGTCTGTTCCCCTGTCTTAGTTATTAAATTCTTTGAAAATAAATACTGCGCACTCTTCATCTTCAGGGCCTCATCTTCTAGCGTAATTCTGGACACCTAGCAGTCAGTTAATCAATGTTTAGTAAAGAAAAAAAGAGTGGAAGCTTGGATTGTTCTTATTTCTATACGTATTCTCTCTCCCCTCTCAGAAAGTCAACTTCTTGAGACACTTTCACTCCATCCATTCTAAATTCAGTTCCTGTTCCTGACACACAGAAGTCTCCTAATATATATTGAATAATATATATTAAATTAAAAATATATAATGAATCAAAAGAACTATCTTCTTTTCAAATAGAACAGAATTGTACAAATTAAATGCTATAACTTCTGTATGTTCAGCTTTAAATTTTCAAATGTTATTCCGAAATTACTACAAACGTGCTTTGTACCAAACACTGTGGTCAGCAAATGCTGACTCAGCTTCTGCTCAAGTGAATGGAGCAATGTGCTCCTTCCACATCCCAGATCCAAGTCTGTCTACACAAACATGAGCTCACCCTCCACTGCAGGCTTTTACCCCTACATTTCAGTGGTGGCTCAGTATTGCCTACAAGGATATTTTCAAACTGCATCAGTAATTTTTACCACTCCCACATGTCAATCAACAAAAGATCATCCATTTACCCCTAATACTACTCAAAAGAGGATATTGATTGAACTTGACAACATTTAAGTAGAGCCTTAATTTGTAGAATTAGCAAAGGAAGAGAATGAAAAGGCTTCAATTAGTAGAAACGTAGGTAATCATATAAAAGATTAGCAAAGGCACAGGTTGGGTAGGGCATAAAATTAGTGAGGGCAAGGCACAACTTGTCTGGTAAGCAAATTCTCACCCTCCTTGTTCCACTGCCTTCCCATTAGACATTAAAAGCACTTAATTAAAACCAGTGAAGAAATTATAGCAAAGAAAAAAATGGAGCGCACCAGATATAATTAGAATTGTAAGTGCCTTGGAAAGCCTGCCTAGAATACTTTTTCCAAGCTTGTCAAGTTCCAGAACTCACCGATCTTGTCACGCAGCTCAGCTCAGTTCTTGGTCTCCCATCCCCCTCCAACTACTCTTCTCAGCCTCCTGAGAATGCATTCATTTCCATATGCTTATTGTGTGTCTCATAAAATGCATTGCGTCTATATGAAAAATGTATGAGACACACCACACCGTGCAAAACAATGTCTCAAAATTGGCCAATTATATTTTGTGCAAGTTCAGAATTGTTCGTGATGTTTCTAATACACTGCGCTTCTGGCTGTGGGGACTGCATTCTGCAGAGTTAAAACAGAGGGGTTGATAGCCTAATTGTGCTTAATAAATGAAAATGTGTTTAAAAATAGCATGGACAGTGATGCCAGTGCTTTTTAAAGGTCTACTTTAGCATTTACAAGTTACATAAATAACACTTTCAAAAAAAGGAGTATATCATTTTTAAACTGTTTAAAGTAACTAGTCATTTCTCCCTGCTGTCTTTCCAAGATAGGAACTAAACCCCATATCCAATATTTCCATTCCTTCTTATCTGCTGCAATATTTATCCCCAGGTGACTATTTCTCTCTTCTGACCCATCTTGCTGCCTGGTTTCCATCTATTAATCTCAGCCATCCCCTATCCTGTGAACCTGCTTCCTGTGTGTGTCTTTTTTTCTGTCTTCTATTACTCAAATACATATTCCCTATAAACTCTTTTCCTTCTGAAGCTTGCATTGAATTGCTTTTGTTAGGCTTTATCCTATCTTTTATTTATTTCTTATCATAACTCTCCTAGATTTCCCAACTGCTTCCTCAAGTCATCTTATATTTCAAAGGCTATCACTGAATTGCAGACTTATATGCTGTTTACCTAAATGTTATGTAAAACCTTGTGGTGACAGAAAATAACTGTAATGATGTCCCCATGAAAATATTCCTCTAGCATCAGTGTTACTGATATATTGAGAGATGTCCTTTTTCCATTTCCACTGATATCCAATGAAGAAAAGTTTGCATGAACCGTAGCAATAAATAACTTTGTTAAACGTACAGGACTTTGAGACAGTTATTCTCCTGTAACAGTGGTTACTAAGATAAATTAAAACTCTCCTTTTTCAGGAGTACTTAAAAATAGAAAAGCTTCTCTAACTCCATTCACAAAGATAACTTCATTCTCTCCACTCCAGAGTATTTATAACCTGAGCCACTCAACAACTAATTACATCCTGTCTTATATTATTATCTGATTATTTTGTGGATATATATCTTGTCATTGTGGCTAAATTATAAAATTTTTGGCACTAGGAATTTTTCTCCATTTATATCACCTTCTCCTTAGTAATCTGTAAATACTCTAACTTAATCAGAACACTTTCATGATGAGTGATTTTTTAATAAATCTTTTTCCAATTAAAGAAAAGAGTGCATAAAATAGAGACAAAAATTTCTCAAGGTTTCTTCCAGGTATATGATTTTCCCACCTTCTAGCTCCTTACTGAATTTCCCTTAAAATCACATGCCAGTATACTATTCTCATTTCCTCTATTCCTTAGGCCTCACTCAGCTCCCCACTCAGGATTTTGTGATTAAATCCTCCGTAGAAACTGGAGTCGAGTTCAACTGCTACTCAGTCTTCCTTTGAGAACCACTTTTAATGCAATGGTTATATTCACATTGAAATGTTTAGAATAACCCAAAAGAAATCAGTATATTGAAGAGATATGTGCAGCCCCATGTTTGTTGCAGCAGTGTTCACAATAGCTAAGATTTGGAAGCAGCCAACATATTGTTCATCAGCAGATAAATGGATAAAGAAAATGTGGTAGGTACATACAATGGAGTACTATTCAGCCATAAAAATGAGTGACATCCTGTCATTTGCAACAACATGGATGAAACTAGAGGTCATTAAGTGAAACAAGCCAGGCACAGAAAGACAAATATAGCATGTTCTCACTTATTTGTGGGCTCTGAAAATAAAAACAATTGAACTCATGGACATAGAGAGCGGAAGGATGGTACCAGAAGCTGGGAAGGGTAGTGAAGGGGTGAAGGGGAGGTAGAGATAGTTAACGGGTACAAAAAAATAGAAAGAATGAATAAGACCTATTATTTGATAGCACAACGGGGTAAGTACAGTCAATAATAATTGTACATTTTTAAATAACTAAAAGTATAATTGGATCATTTGTAACACAAAGCATAAGTGCTTCAGGGGATGGATATCCCATTCTTCATGACGTGATTATTATGCATTGCATGCCTTTATCAAAACATATCATGTACTCCATAAATATATACATTTACTATGTAGCCACAAAAATTAAAAATAAAAAAACCTGGCCAGGTGTGGTGGCTTATGCCTGTAATCCCAGCACTTTGGGAAGCTGAGGCAGGCTAATCACTTGAGGTCAGGATTTTGAGACCAGCCTGGCCAACATGGTGAAACACTGATTCTACTAAAAATACAAAAATTAGCTGGGTGGTGGCAGGTGCCTGTAGTTCCAGTTACTTGGAAGGCTGAGGCAGGAGACTCACTTGAACCCAGGAAGTAGAGGCTGCAGTGAGCCAAGTTCACACCACTGCACTCCAGCCTGAGTGACAGAGGGAGACTTCATCTCAAAAAAATAAAACAAAATAAAATGTTTAGAATAAAAAGTCCAGTCCATTCTGAGGTTGAATGTTCTAAGATAGTGTTTACCAAAATGTGTTCCACAAGAAGTTAATGAATTTTACACACAAAATTTTTCACAGAAAAAAATACATATTTTAAGTTCAGAAGAGCTGATTGAAACAATATCAAAGAGTTTCTTTACTAAACAATTGGTCAGAAACCTTTACATGAAAATTATTGCAGTAAATCTTTAAAAAGCAATAGAATTTGCAGATTTTACTTAACTACAGAAAATTTTTCTTCAGTAGAGTGATCCCCAAAACACATCTTGAGAAATGTTTTAAGAATGAATGGATGAATAAAATCATTTTTGAATAAATTAGTTAACTGGACTCCGTCTTTTTTTCTAATGGGATGTACATGCCTTAGAAAACACATGGGGCAACCAAACTTCCACTGACGCTCAGAACTCACCAGGCCACTTAATTTGGGCTTACCTGTTAGAATCCCTCTTATGTAGTTGTTAATTTGTTATATCTTTTGGGCATAAAGGTACATGACATGCACTGGGAAAAAAATCAATATATCATAGGTACTTTAATAGTAGCAAGTCCATTTTATGTGTCTTTTTAATCTCTACTCTCAATAGATCTTGACAATCAGTTCTGCATCTAAAGAGATCATTGAGGGGAAAGGGGCCGTGCCCTATGAGGAAGACTTATAGGAACCCTGGGATGCACAGCTTTCTCCAAATACCTAAAATGGGTGAGGCTTATTCTGTTTCACTCCCAAAAACCAGGCTGCAATGAATGAATAGAAACATGGCATAATTAGATTCGGCATAAAAAAGAATCTGTAGCCCTACAACTGTCCAAAAATGGAATAGAAGTTGTAAGTTTTCAATGACTACATTTTGACAATGTTATTGAGTAGATTCCTATTTTTTAGAATCACACTGATATTCTGTGTCTAGAAGTAAAACTATTCATGTCCCTAATAAGTACATTACCAAACACATGTTGTCTGCTCCACCAATAAAAGAGAAGCAGGATTATTTAAAGAAGTACTGTATCTTAGTTATAAGTTATAAATAGAGCTGACTGACTTTTATATAGCATGGGCTCAACAAATGAGGCTGTTATTGAATTATTTGCTTTTTAGTACAAATTTTCCCACCACATCCATTGCAAATTACTCTTAACTTTTTAAATTGCTTTTATCTGGCAGACTTCAATATTCTTTTAAGCTTTAAGATTCTATGGGTAGAAAGATTTGTTTTCTTTTGGTTACATATTTAGTAATGAGATTGCTGGGTCAAATGGTAGTTCTGAGTTCTCTGAGAAATCTCCAAACTGCTTTCCCCAGTGGCTGAGCAAATTTACACTCCCACCAACAGTGTATGTATTCCCTTTCCTCCACAGCCTCTCCAGCATCTGCTGTTTTTTGACTTTTTAGTAATGGCCATTCTGACTGGTGTGAGATGGTATCTCACGGTGGTTTTGATTCGCAGTTCTCTGATGATTAGTGATGTGTTGCATTTTTTCATAAGTTTGTTGGCCTCTTGTTTACCTTCTTGTGAGAAATGTCTGTTCATATATTTTTGTCCATTTTTAATAAGGCTATTTGTTTTTTGCTTGTTCAATTGTTTAAATTCCTTATAGATTCAGGATATAAGTTTTATATAAATAATAAAATTTATATATAAATTTATATATAAATCCATATATAGATTCTGGATTTAAGTTCCTATAGACCTTTACTGGCTGCATAGTTTGTGAAAATTTTCTCCCATTCAATAGGTTGTCTGTTCCATCTATTGATAATCTCCTTTGCTATGCAGAAGCTCTTTAATCAGGTCCCACTTGTCAATTTCTGTTTTTGTTGTAATTGCTTTTAAGAGCCTAGTCATAAATTCTTTCCCAAGGCCAGTGTCCAGAATGATGTATCCTAGGTTTTCTTCTAGGACTTTTATAGTTTAAATGCTTACATTTAAATATCTAATCCATCTTGAGTTAATGTTCATTGTAGTACTATTCACAATAGCAAAGACAGCAAAACAAACTGGGTGCTCATTGCCAGTGAATTGGATAAACAAAATGTGGTACTTGTACACCATGGAATACTACGCAGCTACAGAAAAGAACAAAACAATAACCTTTGAAGCAAATGGATGCCACTGGAGACTATCATCCAAAGTGAATTAATGCAGAAACAGAAAACCAAATGCCACATTTTCTTAATTATAGGTGGGTGCTAAACAGGGGATACTCATGTTCATGAAGATGGCAACAAGAGAAACTAGGGACTACTAGAGTGGGAAGGGAGGGAGAAAGGGTTGAAAAACTATTGGGTGCTATGCTCAGTACATGGATAACAGGACCATTCATACCCCAAACTTCAACATCACACAATATACCCAGGTAACAAACCTGCACGTGTACCCCTGGATCTAAACGAAGTTGGAAAAAATAAAAGTATCTAAAACTATTTTTTAAATAGGGCATAAATCCCATAAACCTGCATAGAAAAGATGTTACAATACACACTTTCATCTGAAATTACTAATTACACCTAGGTTTGTATCTGTCAGTAATTGATTATGGTGCCTTGCTCAAATTATCCAAATCAACTTCTATATTATAGAATGAAGTTAATAATAACATTCCAGTATACATCCTGTATTTCATAAATATAAGATAGTCGGTAAATATTAACACGATAATATTACCCCCAAAAAAGATTCTATTGGTTCTTTCTTTCCTGAATATATTTCCAGGGATAACACTGACTCTGAGAAGTCTTGGACAAAGTTAACATTAACACATGAATCCCAGTTTTGTACTGCTACCTTGCTTCCTCCATACAAATGCTCTTCCTGCTTTACATGCCTTTTCTCCAGTCCTGCCCCCTTCTCTAAGCCATTTCACATTCTCCTCTTTGCTCACAGCTCCCCGTCTCTTCATTCTTCCTTATCCAGTGTCCATTTTGAATGACAGCTCTAACACAGAATCAGGAATTAAAATGGAAAAACTACCAACAAAGAGTGAAAGGAATTAAAAGCCTCCACATTGCCTATTACCTCATCTTAAGTCAAATATTGACTGATGTAAAGAAATGCAATCTATGCAAGGATACAGTTGTTTACAAAATCAGTATCATTACTTTAGTTACCCTCAAATCATTCAAATCTCAAAATATAATTCAAGTAGGAAGAAATTGCTTAATTTTTTTACCATTTATTGGCTCATTACATTCCAAACTCTGTTATAAGCACTTTACATGTATAAATACAGAAGTACTTAAAATCAAGATGTTTTTAAACTAACATTTTCCTATAATTATTGATGTATAATTTATCACCTTAATTGATGTCTGATTTCTTATAAGCTTAATCATGTTTTGTGTAAAACATATGAAAAGAGGTGTGAATTTTGCAACTAAATTAAAATAACTCATTATTAAATATCAAGATCAGATTCACTATATATACATATGACAGGAAAGAAGGTATGCCTCAAATTACCATTTTGCATTTCACATGTTAAAAATCGACTGAAATACACTAAACTGATGTCAAGTTAATAAATGTATTGGCTATCTAGTCTTATCAGCAGATATTATGGACCAAAAACAATGTATTAAAGGAAAGAATAAAACAGATATTTCTAAAAGATCTTGGTGTTCTAAAATGAGATGCTGGGAGCACAGCCAGGCTCCTTTTCTCAATTCAGATAATTGACTCAAGTAAGTGGTAACAAGAGTATAAGAGTATATACTCAAATAATAAGCTCATATATTTCTCAGACTTCTACTGCCAGCACTATGATAATCACAGAACAATTTTACAACAGCTAGAAAATTCTGTGAAGTCTATGTTTTCACAAAAGTAAATGTCTAGCAGCAAATCCACTTTAAAATAAACTTGTATCCATTCACAAAATTGCTTACCTCTTTTGCTATTTTATTAAAGTTGACCTTTTTTAATTTATATTTTTTAATCTTTTTCCATAAGTTATTGGGATACAGGTGGTATTTGGTTATATAAGTTCTTTAATAGTGATTTGTGAGATTTTGGTGCACCTGTCACCCAAGCAGTATACACTACACCATATTTGTAGTCTTTAATCCCTCACACCTCTCCCACTTTTTCCCCCAAGTCCCTAAAGTCCATTGTATCATTCTTATTTAGGGTTATGCTTTTTAACATACTTTCTAAAATTAACACTTTAAAATAATTTTTTTACCTTTCACTTTTGACCAAGATGAAGCAAGAAGAAGTGGACTTACCCTCCTGTCTGAAACAATCAAAATAAAAAGACAAATTTTATAAAACAATGCCCTGACGGACACTGGACTTCAGGCAGAGATGGAAAACAAAGGAGGTAAGCACTATGATTGCCTCAGCTTGCTGCCTTGAGGGAGTTTCCAAGCAGTGGCAGAAAAAAAAAAAAAGGAGAAAACTAGGCAGAGCCTGGCAGACTACTTGAGTTGAGGAGACAGAGTTGATAGTCCACAAAGAACAGTGTTCTAGAGAGGAGGGAGTTGCACAGGAAGGAACTCCAGAGATCTCCAGAGGGTGCTTTGAATCAGCATCTCACTAATCAGAACATCTGCATAAAAAACCATATGGGGGCTAGGGATTAGAAGGAATATTATCTGGCTCTCACAGGCAAGAAATGATACCTGCTTCCCTTACCCAGACAAAAAAAAACCTTATTTTCATAGGGCACGGAGTACTCAGAAAGGATTTGCATCAGTAGTGGGGAATAATCAGCCCTAGATTAAATACTTTTTTTTTTTCCGGAGAAAAGATAGTCTTTTAATAAATGCTGTTTGAACATGTGGACATCCACATGCAAAAGTAAATCTAGACACAGACTTTACAACTCTCACACTAACAAAAAAACTCAAACTGGATTTAAAATATAAATGTAAAACACAGAAGCATAGCTCCCATAGAACATAATATAGAAGAAAATATAGATGACTTTGAGATTGGTGATGGCATTTTAGTTGCAACACCAAAGGCATGATCCATTTTTAAAAAATTGATAACCTGGATCTCATTAAAACTTAAAATTTTTGCTCTGAAAAAGACACTGTCAAGATAAGCCACAGACTGGTAGAAAATATTTGCAAAAGACATATCTGATAAAGGACTCAAAATATACAAAGAATACTTTTCTTGTCCCACCTACTAAATCTTATAGACAGAACTCAAAAGGATGAACTGATTCCAAGTAACTTAATTGCATTCCAGAACAAATCTCAAGAATACTTACAGGAGTACAAAAGTATCTGGTACCCAAAAAAGGTAAAATTTGCAATGTTTATCATTCAGTCAAAAATTTCTAGGCATGCAAAAATGCAGGAAAAAATATGACTCATGATGAGGAAAAAAATCAACCAATCAAAAAACTTACTGAGAACTGATGCATATGTTCCAGTTAGTATACAAAAACATTAAAACAGTTATTATGTTTAGAAAGTTAAACAGAGATGTAGAATAGCTTTTCTTTTTAAGACCCAAATAGCAGTACAAAAATACCCAGCATCCACATCCAACAATGTACATTTTACAATGTCTGGCATCCAACCAAAAATTACTAGGCATGGAAAGAAGCAGAAAACTGGGACCATAGTAAAGACCTAATTTAATTAATTGATATCAACCCATAACCAGCAGAGATGTTGAGTTAGCACACAAGAACAATACCATTATAACTCTACATATATTCAAAAGTTAGAATAAGACATGGAAGACATAAAAAAGGCACAAACCAAACTCCTAAAGATAAAGCCTCCAATGTCTGAGATGAATAACACACCAGATAGGATGAGCAGGAGGACAGATATTGCAAAGAAAATGAGTAGTGAATATGAACAGATAGTAATAAAAAGCAATCCAAAATAAAACCAAGAAAAAAAATTGTTTTTTAAAAGCAAGAGATTGTCAAGGATTTTGGGAGATTTTAAAGCAGTCAGATATACATAAAATGATATTTTACAAGGATAGGGATGATGGACACAGTAAAATACTTTTTAAATAATTTTTCAAATTTTATGAAAACTGTAAATGCACAGATCCAGGAAGCACCATGAAACTAAATCACAATTTCTTGAACAAAGTGCAAGAATATTTATAGGAATACAAAAGTATCTGTAAAGGAAACTACACCAAAGCACACCATAATTAAATTGCTCAAAACTAGTGACAAAGAAAATGCCTTAAAGGTGGTTAGAGAACAACAACGACAAAAAAAATCATGCATTATGTACAGAGAAATGCAGATAAGAAATCCAGAAGATTGCTTATTTGAAAGAATGCAAGTGAGAAGACAGGAGAAACATGTCTTTAAAATACTAAAAGCAGATAACTGTCAATCTAGCATTGCATACTTTATAAAAATGACTTTTGAAAATAAAGTTTAATAAAGACTTTTTCAAACATACAAAATCTGACCAAATAGACTTGATGAGTAGCTGACCCCCATCGTAAGAAATGTTTAAAGGAGTCCTCCAGACAGAATAGAAATTATACCAACTGCAAATATGGCTTTACAAAAAAGGAATGAAGAGCACTGTAAATGATAGCTACATGGGTAAATAAATACTTGTAAGTACCAAAAACTGTAAATATCCCAAATGCCCATTAATACATTAATAGATACACTGTTGTATAACTAAGAACTATACAAGATAACTTTCCTAAACAGTCATATAGATGTCATTTCTAAAGAATACTATAAATTTGGTGTGGATTTCCTCTTAACTGAATAAATTATGAATTTACGCATTTGTGTTTAATTTTTTGGTTTTTTTAAACATTTGTTAATATCGCTTTTATTTTTATGTTCAGTTTTTGTCTAATACACCCACTTATTTTGTAGAAACTCTTTTCATTATATTAGAAGTTTTAGGCTGGTCATGGTGGTTCACACCTGTAATCCTAGCACTTTGGGAGGCCAGTGTGAGAGGACTGCCTGAGACTAGGAATTTGAGATCAGCCTCAGCAACATAGCGAGACCCCATCCCTGCAAAAATAAAAATTAAAAATTAACCAGGCATGATGGTGTGCACTTGTAGTCCTAGCTACTCAGGAGGCCAAGGTGGGAAGGCTGCTTGAGCCCAAGAGTTTGAGGTTGCAGTGCGCCATGATCACGCCACTGCACTCCAGCCAGGGTGACACGGTGAGGCCTTGTCCCAGAAAGAAAAAGAAGGAAAGGAAAAGGAAGAGGATTACAAAGTCAGTGTGTAAAAGGGCATCAAGTTCAAAGTAAAAATCTCTCTCCCCTTAGCACTTCTAGCCTTCTTCCCCTGAGATAACCACCAGTGATTTCTAGTGTTAGTTATTCTGTAAGGGTTCTATTACTACTCTACATAAAATGCTTTTATCCCTGTTTCTTTATTTACAAAACTACATATATTTTCTTTTTTTAATAATGTACTTATACTAGGTTCCACTCCTCATACTC
This sequence comes from Cebus imitator, assembly GCF_001604975.1. Lineage (NCBI taxonomy): Eukaryota > Metazoa > Chordata > Mammalia > Primates > Cebidae > Cebus > Cebus imitator. The sequence goes on from NW_016107317.1 coordinate 14,100,408, forward strand.
ACTCTAAGTCACTATTTTTGTTTCTTATATCACCATTTTTAGCTCTTTTATTGCCCACCAGAGATGGCCTGTATGTCTCTGAATAATAAATTTGAGCTTTATGTGACACTCCGTGTAAGAATATATATAAACTCAATCTTGGCAAATACACAATGCTTATTATAGTTATTTATAAAACCTGCTTTAAAAACAGGTAAGAGTTATTTGGAAATAAACACATTCCTGACTAACAGTGGTTTACCTTACAATTTTTCCACTTTGTGATGGGTTTATTGGGATATAACCTCCCTGTAAATTCAGGAGTATCTATATTTTCTTCCTTTATGAGCTACTACCCATCAAGTGCTTGTCATGAAATGAATGTTAATTTCTACTCTTTTTCCTTTGAGAACTTTCAAGCCACTGAAAATCTTGAGCTCACAGAAGAACTGGGGCTAGCTGGGAGTAGGGAAGAAAGAGATAAGTGAAGGGCTGCTAACAACGAAACCTGTAAGGAAGACTGAAAAGGAGAAATGACAAGGTGATTTGTATGGTCTTGCACCATTCTTGGCTGAGAATCTTGATAGGAAGACATAAAACTATTGCTGGTGGTGCTCAGCTATCAGAATAGCATTTCACTTCCATCAGCAGATGCTACTGATTCAAAAACAACCAATTAACAATAATAGCTATAATAATGAAAATAATGTTTTCAATGCTAAGCAGACAGTATATACTATGCTGATATTTTAAAAATAAATTATGACTGATCATCCACTTCAACATTGGCGTGTTGGCCTTTTGCTCATTTTTACACATCCTCCTTGGTGGATTCACATCTTTCCTACAGCCCAGCACTAACATCCAGAAAGCTAGAGAATAGTACACATGTGTTCATATGAATAACAACATTCCGCATTTTTAGACAGAACCTACTACTGCTGGCATACATCCTAATCTCTAACTTGAGTATAAGAAAGTAGTAGAAAAATAATTATATTCTATACCTTTAAGACTGGAAAAATTTTAAACCCATGAAAAATTATTAGTGTATTAATTACAGCACATGCAGCTTCTTTTCTTTTTCCCCCATTTATTTATTTTATTGCATTTTAGGTTTTGGAGTACATGTGAAGAACATGCAAAATTGTTGCATAGGTACACACGTGGCAGTGTGATTTGCTGCCTTCCTCCCCATCACCGACATCTGGCATTTCTCCCCTTGCTATCTCCCCAGCTTCCCACCCCCTACCGTCCCTCCCCTATTTCCCCCCAACTGACCCCAGTGTGT
>NW_016107317.1:14107313-14114835 GCF_001604975.1 Cebus imitator
CTGGTTCCCTGCTCAGTCCCCTTTTTAAACAGATGAATGAGTGACTTCCCATGGCTCCAATTGCCAGCCAAAAGGGCACCCGGACTGGTGTATTTTGTAAGGAGAACTGCTGCTCCGGGGCGCCGAGAAAGGAGCCACACAGGGCAAAGCAGCCGCACTGGCCGGCACAGCTGTGCTGGTGACCTGTGGAGCTCCTCCGCCTGGGAATTTCCTAGTCTGTGGGCAATAAAAATGCGGCGTCTACTCACCCTCTGTGCTTTCACTGGGAGCTGCAATCCTGAGCTGTTCCTAAACGGCCATCTACACATGCAGTTTCTTTTAGTCTTACAGCCTTGTCCCATAAAATGCATTAGATAAACTCTGGTGGGCCCCCACTGGTCATTATCTAGCTGTGACTAACTTGCCCCACCTCATCATTGATTTACCTGGCTCCTGACCTTACTACTCATACATACAACCTATTGTTCATTCTCCTCACCATTGGGATTTGACCACCAGGACTGTCTCAGTTTCTCACAAGTTCCTCCTTTCTACAAGTTTCCTTCCTACCTTTGGGTTCCCTTGGAGAAACACACCACTCAGTTTTGCCAGGTATAAGGCCGCCTATTTTGATACCATTCCAACTTCTATGTTGAGTATCACATTTACTAGATGATTCCAGGCCCTTTAGGAGGATTCAGATTTTTTTAAATACAAAATTACCAAATACTTCTCTGCCATATTATTGCAGGTTTCAGAGAGATCCAATTTTACATAGGGTAATGATAATACCTTATATTTGCATAGAGCTTTCCAGTTTGCTCAATGTTTTCCCATATATGATCTAATTTGATTCTCACAATAACCCTAGGTATTAATATACCCATTTTACCTACATATAGTACAAAATCATTTTCAATAATCATATAGATTAAGAATGTCTTTCCATAATGAGGACTACCATGTTGCTTCCCATGGTAAACAACAAGAAAAGCTACACTAAGTATATGTACAGTTATTATTTCTTTGATGCATTACAGAGTTTCCAAAGCTTTGAGAATCAAGGGGTCAAGGTCTCCAAAATTAAGGAAACCTAGAGGGGCAACTCCAACATTTGGAACTGCTTTTCCCCTTAAGTCGGTGGGTTCCCCAGGTGACTGGAGAGATGCTGGGAAACTGAGCAAAAAGTGACAGCTAAGTGGCTAAAAAGCTGAGCCAAATTTCTGACAGCACAAAACTGAGGGACAAAAGTTAATGTTCAAAAGAAAACTCCATTTTAAACTCCTCAGGCCTTCAGTTCAGACCACAAAAGGCCTCTACCTTAGGAATAGAGAGAAAACAAAGTTAAATCAGTCCTTACAAAAACTGACTCACAGATATGAATTAGCTCACATTCTCACTGGGTTAAGGCAAATGGCACACACCTTAATCGTCCGACAGATGCAAAAGTAAACTCGCTGGTGATGCAAAAAGCACCATTCAGAGCCTCAATCTATCTCTATAGTTTATACCTGATGTCCTGTAGTCCATCAAACCCTGCTAGGAACATCAGAAAACAAGACCATGTGGCAAAAAACAAGATAAATATTACAGAAATAGTCCCACAGAAGAAACATATATTTAGTTATCAGACACACACTTTTAAATGTCTCTTATTAATATGTTGAAGAAAATACATGAAGAGATGGCATTTTCTTTCTACTTCTAAACATTTATTGAATATATGTGCATGTACAAGTTCAGAAAATTATATACAGAGGTTATCTGTAAAAATTCATCCTTGAATTTTAAAGATTGGGTGTATCACAGATCACTCTTTGTAGAGTGAACAGAAATGTTCAAGAATTTATTTCAAAGACTCAGAAAAACAAATTCAAATAGAAGAAAAGACAATAAAGCTAAAAGCAAAAATCATGGAATGTAAAACAATATACAATAGAAGAAATCAGTAAAGTCCAAAGCTCATTTATTCAAGATTAATAAAATGAATAAACATCCAGTAAAATCATTCAAGAAAAAATTAGTCATAACTTACTAACATATTAAGAATTAAAATGTAGACATTACTGTAGATAGTACAGATATTAATAAATGAATTTCAAAGAACTTTATGCCAATCAATGTGATCACTACAAAACACAGAAAAATACCTTTCAATTAAACACAGCCTTTTGCATCCACAGGTTCTCTATTCATTGATTCAACCAACTGCAGATCAACAGTATTTTTAAAAAATGGATAGTTGCAACTGTACCGAACATGTACAGACATTTTTTCTAGTCACTATTTCTTAAGCAATACAATATAACAAATATTTACATAGCATTTGTATTGTATTAGGTATTATCAGTAATCTAAAGATGATTTAAAGTACATGCTAGGATGTGCATAGATAATATGAAAATACTACATCATTTTATAGAAGGGACTTGAGCACCTGTGGATTTTGCTACCCGTGGGGTTGCTGGAGCCAATCTACCATAGATAACAAGGGATCACTGTACATAATGAAAAATCACACACACACACACGCACATATGCATGCACACAAAAACATCACATGCAACAATACCTGTGGGTTCAGATGAGTTCACTGGTAAATTAAATTTAAAAACTAAAGAAGCAATAATCTCCATTTTACTCAAATACTTCATGTAATAAAGAGGGAAGAAATGTTTTCCAACACATTTTATGAAGATAGCACTGTCCTCATATCAAAAGCCAACAAAATCCTTAACTAAATATTAGCATATCTGTTCCAGGAATAAATATAAAAGGTAATACAACATGAGAAAGAAGAGGTGATCCCAGGAATGCAAGGTTAGATTAACATTCAAAAAACAATCTATGTAATTTGCCACTATAATTTAAAAAAAGATAGCGATTATATGACTATTTTAATAAATGTAGGAAAACCAGTTGAAGATTCAACATTCATTTTGATTAAAAACTCTTAGCAAGCTGGGAATAAATGGGAATTTACTTTAACCTGATAAAGGCTATCTTTCTAAAAATCCATAGCAAACATTGTATTAAATGTTCCAATATTAAAAGATTTCCCCTCGAGACAGTAACGCTTGCTATTCAAAATTGCACTGAGGTTCTAGCCAGTTCAATAACACCAAATAAATAAATAGGCTAAAGATTGAGATAACAGAAGTAAACCTGTTACAATTCACAAACAAAATGTCTATGGTCAAAAATTTAAATCTACAGATGAACTATGAGAATTAAATTATTAGTAATAAAATATAAGACATTAATTTAGCAAGTTGCTAGATACAAAACCAGTATCTTTAAAAATCAATTATATGTTTATATATAAGCAACAAACTACTAGAAAATGAAATTTAAGAATAAATGTTGATGTTATTCAAATATCAAAAATCCAAGAATAAATTTAACAAAAGATATCAAACCACTAGATTAAAAATTACTGTGATAAAGTAGATCTAAATAAATGTCAAGATAAACCATATTCATAAATTGGAAGGCTCAACATCATAAGAAAATTAATTCTATCCAAAAGTAAACTATAAATGTCGTGTACTCCAAGTCAAAATCTCAGCAAACAAAATTGCGAACCACACAAACTAGTATTTGTTAAAGGGACCAACGTAATTCAATTGAGAAGAGTCTTCTCAACAAGTGGTGCTCAACCACGTGGGTGTCCATATACAGAAAAGAAACCCAGACACATAAATTCTACCTTGCACAAAAGTTCATTCAAAAGGTATCATAGAACTATGTATAAAACATAAAGTTAAAAACTTCTAGAAGAAAACAAAGGAGAAGGGCTGTAAGACTTTGGTTTGGGTGATGTTGTTTTTATGTAAAATATCAAAGTACAATCAACAAAAGCAAAAACTTGACTTTATTAATATTAAAAACTTTGCTCTGTTGAAAATGTTAAGAGAATCAAAAGACAAGCCACAAACTGGGAGGAAATATATTTAAATTATAGCATCTAATAAAGCATGTGCATTCAGAATATGTAAAGAACTCTTAAAACTCAAAAAGGAAAGAAAGAAACAGAAACAATTCCATTTAAAAATGAAAAAAAGATGTCAACAGATATATCAAATAAAAATATAAAAAGATGCTCACCATTACATGTCATTAGGGGAATGCAAATTAAAAACATAATGAGACATCACTACACACTTATTAGAAAGGCTTAAATTCAAAAAACCGACAATAACAAATGCTAACAAGGATGCAGATCTACCGATATTCTCATTCAATGCTGCTGGGAATACAAAATGGTATAGCGACTTTGCAGAGCGTTTGGCAGTTCCTGTAACATTAAACATACCACACCAGTTAGTTATTGCACTCCTAGGTATTTATCCAATTTACTTGAAAGCTTATGTTCACAAAAAAGCCTCTATGTGAATGTTTCTGGCAGCTTTATTCCCAATGGATGAAAACTGAGAATGTCTTTAACAAGAAGATACATTTAAAAAAAAAAGAAAGAAAGAAAGAACTGTGGCATATCCATTCAAAGAATATTAAATTCAGCTATCAAAAGGAATCAAGCTATTGATTCACACAATGACATGGATGAATCTTAAGTATATTATACAAAGGGAAAGAAGCCATATCCAAAAGGACTGCATATTGTATGATTTTATTCATATGACAGTTGAGGAAAGGCAAAATATGAGGAATTAAAACAGATTAGTGGCTGCCAGAAAGCAGGATGGGCTGGGGGAATGATTAACTCCATTGAAATGAGAGGAGCATACAATGAAAGGAACTCACAGAGCAGATTTTAGGGTGAAGGGATGGTTCTGGGGTGATGACAAATTCAGAGTCATATTCAGAGACATATGACTCTGAATTTGTCAGAAGCCATAGAACTGTACATTAGAAAAAGTTTAATGTGTACAAACTAAAATTAAAAATGAACTGACCTACATAACTTTGAAAACTGATATTTTGACTTAAAAAATTATAAGGCTATACACCAAATGAACTATGCATAAACACTGTACACTACTGGGTGAATGTCTTTCTCATAGAGATACAGGTTAACAATTCTGAAGCTGCTTTATTTGTATACAGGGTTGAACAAATAAATAAATAATGAATGGTAAATACCAAGTTTCTCACAGAGAATTACAGATAAACAAGAAAGCAAAGCTTGAATGAATCATACTACTGGATTAGAGTCAGACATATTAGTACGAATTCATATTTAGCTTAATATACAATTATGATTCACTTAACAATGAGGCTACATTCTGAGAAATGGGTCATTAGGTGATTTCATCACTATGCAAACATCATAGACTGTACTTACCCAAAACTAGATGGTATAGCCTACTTCTTATCTAAACTGAATGGTAGAGCCTATTGCTCCTAGGCTACAAATCTGTAGCGCATGATACTATACTGAATACTGTGGGCAATTGTAACACATTGATATTTCTGTATCTAAACATATCTAAATATAGAAAAGGTACAGCAAAAATACGGTATTAAAACCTTCTGGGTCTGCCATCTTATATCAGTCCATTGTTGACCAAAACATCAGTATATATTACATGACTTTATATACATACAGATGGGTAAACACAGAAATACTTGCAGATATATGTGTATTTGTGGGTTCATATTCATATGTTTATGTATGTGTGTATATAGATAAGACAGATGCAGATATAGAGTTGATATCAATATAGATAGAAATAGATATATCCTAGCACTGTCTATTGAAAAGACTAAAAGCAATGATACCCCAGTAACAACAGGCACACCCAGTACCCAAATTTGTTTCCCAATACCAATCTCCAGTAAAAAGAAGAAAAACTCATTGACGAAATGACTGATTCTTGGACTCAGACAGAGAACACAAAAGATGAGACTAGAGTATCTTACTAGTACCAAAAATAAAGAAATGCTCCAAAAACAAAAATATGGGTGCATGTCAAAGAGACACAGGAAACAAGCCGAAAATATACCTCAGGGTTAAAGCTGGGACAATCTGAGCAACAAAATGAGCAAAGAAGTACTGAATCATAACCCTAAGTATAAACTGAATATATCTGAGTCTATTCTGATATAAATAAATAACTGAGTGAATGAATAAATGAACAAAAGAGACAAATCTTTCTCACAGAAGAATTTCAAATAAGTAAAGATACTACATCCTATAGAAAGTAGAACATAATACCTGCCCTCTCCCACCAAGATGGGCCAGACTTAATGACTCATTTCCAAAGAATAGAGTAAAAAGAAGAAAAAAAAATCTTTAAAATGGATAAACCTGACAAATACTACTTTAACCACATGCTGAAAGTTAACATTGCCAGAAATTTCATGTGAATATCATACCCGCAATATAATGTGATAAGAAGGGCACTTCAACTCACCTGCATTCTTTCCAAAGACCTATAACCTCAGTATAATCACAAGAAAAACAGCAGAAAATCCCAGATTGTGGACATTTCTCCAAGATAACTGGCAGGTACTTCTTAAGACTTTCAAAGTCATAATGAAAATCAAAGACAGACAGAAACTATCATGGACCAATGGAGATTGGAGAGACATGACAACCAAATGCAATATGGTATGCTGGATTGAATTCTGGCAAGAAAGGGTATATTAATGGAAAAACTGATGAAATTCAAAAGAAAGTCTGGAGTTCAGTTAATCGTAATATATCAATGTCAGTTTCTTAGTCTTGATAAATGTACCATAGTAATATGTTAACAATGTGAGAAACTGGCTGAGGGGTATATGAGAACTCTCTGTGTTCTCTTTGAAACTTTTCTGTAAGTATAAAATTATTCTAAAATTAAAAGTTTATTAAAACTATCACAACAGAATATTTTGTAGTAATTGACAAGATAAGCCTAAAATTTACATGGGAATGAAGTAGGTCAAGAATAGTCAAGATAATTGTGAAGAAAAAACAAAATTAGAGAACTTATGCCATAAGATATCAAGATATCACATATCTATAGCTATTAAGACATTGTGGTACCAATGCAATAATAAAATAAGGGAATAGAATACAAAGTCCAGAAATGACCTGTATACACAATAAAAAGTCCTGATCAATTCTATATATATATATATATTTTAATGAACCTGGACCTTATCTCATAGAACACACCAAAAAAAAAAAAAAAATCAGTTCTAGGTGGAATGTAGACATACATATGAAAGGGGGAGGGGATGCCTCCAGAAAAAAACATAGGAGTGTATCTTAATGATCTGAGGTAGGCAACAATGTATTAAACTAAGACACAAAAAAGCATTAATCATAAAGAAAATACATTAAATTAGACTATAAATCAGTAAGAAAAATACATAGCTTTTTTAAAAACACGAACATAAATTTCACATAACAGAATACCAAATGGCCAATAAACTGTGATAAATATTTGCATAACTTTATTAATAGTCAGGAAAATGCAAATTTAAGTCACAATAAGATACCACTACACACTCAGCAGAGCAGCTAATATTAAGAAGCCTGAGGGCCGGGCGCGGTGGCTCAAGCCTGTAATCCCAGCACTTTGGGAGGCCGAGG
>NW_016107317.1:14115123-14119043 GCF_001604975.1 Cebus imitator
TAGTGGGAATATAAATTGGTACAACCACTTTAAAAAATGGTTTTGCATTAGCTACTAAATCTAAACATTCCCAGCAATCTCATTCCTAGATATGTACACAAGAGAAATAAGCAAAAAATTACCAGAATCTTCATAGCAGTTTTATTCATAATAGCAAAATATCAGAAACAATCCAAATGGTCATCAACAGTAGAATGGATAAATGGTGATACACATGGAGAATGATACAGCAAATAAAAATGAACACATTGGAAGTCCTAGCCAGAGCAATCAATCAGGCAAGAAGAAAAAATAAAAGGCATCTGAATAAGAAAAGAAGTCAAACTATCTCTCTTCACTAATATGATTCTATACTTAGAAAAACCTAAATAATTGACCAAAAGGCTACTAGAACTGATCAATTAGCAGGGTTTCAGGATACAAAATTGATGTACAAAATGCAGTAGCATTTTTATACGCCAATAATGTCCAGGTTGAGAGCCAAATAAAGGACACAATCCCATTTACAATAGCCACAAAGAAAATGAAATACCTAGGGATACAGCTAGCCAAGGAGGTGAAAGATCTCTATATGGAGAACTACGAAACGCTGCTGGAAGGAATCAAAGAAAACAGAAATAAATGGGACAACATTCCATGCTCATCAATTAGAAGAATTAATATTGTTAAAATGGCCATACTGCCCAAAGCAATTTACAGATTCAAAGCTATTCCTTTCAAACTACCAACATCATTCTTCACAAAATTATTTTTTTAAACTATTCTAAAATTGATATGAAACCAAAAAAGAGCCCAAATAGCCAAAGTAATCCTAAATAAAATGAGCAAAACTGAAGGTATTACTCTACCCAACTTCAGCCTATACTATAATGCTACAGTAAACAAAACAGCATAATACCAGTATAAGAGCAGACACACAAACCATTGGAACAGAATGGAAAACTCAGAAAGTTACACACCTACAACAATCTAATTTTTGACAAGGGCAACAAAAACAAGCAATGAGGGAAGAACTCACTATTCAATAAATGGTGCTGGGATAACTGGCTAGCCAAACGCAGAAGAATGAAACTAGACCTTCACTTTTTACCACATGCAAAAATTAACCCAAGATGGATTAAAAAATTAAATGTAAGATCTCAAACTAAAAAATCCTGGAAGAAAACCTTTTTATGAAATCACCTTCTTGACATTGACCTTGGGAAATTATTTTTGGCTAAGACCCCAAAAAGCAATTGCAACAAAAGCAAAAACTGACAAGTGGAATCTGATTAATTAAGCAGTTTGGCTATTTCCCAAAGAACTTAAAATAGAACAACCATTCAACCCAGCCATCCCATTTCTGGGTATATACCCAAAAGAAAATTGATCATTATACCAAAAAGACACAGGCACTCTGTATGTTCACTGCTGTGCTACTTACAATAGCAAAGAATCAACCTAGGTGCTCAGCAACAGTGAATTGGATAAAGAAATGTGGCACATATACATCATGGAACACTACACAGCCACAAAAAAAGAATGCAATCATGTTCTTTGAATCAACATGGATGGAACTGAAAGCCACAATCCTAAGCAAACTAATGCAGGAACAGAAAACCAAATACTACACCTTTCCACTTAGATGTGGGACTAACATTGAACACACACAGAAATAAACATGGGAACAATAGACATTGCAGACTGTAAGAGAGGAGGAGGGAGGGAAGGAGCAGGGTATGAGTGGAAAGACTACTTTTAGGTACTATGCTCACTCTCTGGGTGAAATATGCCCATATAACCAACCTGCACATGTACCCCGTATCTGAAATAAAAATTGATATTTAAAAAACTCACTATACTGCTATACAAAACAACCTAGATACATCTCATATACATAATACTGTGGACAATAAGACCCCCTACAGACACACATTTCAAAAACAAGCAAAATTAATACAAGCAATAATAATAAAGCTAATGGTTACCTCTGGAAGTGGACTCAGGAAGTTATTCTAGAATGCAGGTAATATTCTACTGCTTCACCTGGGTGATGATGACAGAAGTGTGTTCAGTTCGCTGTATTTCATAAAGCTATATATTTACATGTTTGTACTTTTCCATGAGCATATTTATACTTGAAATTAAAAATTATTCTTAAGTATAAATAAACCCCCCAAAACAAGAATTGTATAAATCTTCAAACTCTAAAGATCATATGAAAAGAAAGTATAATAATTCTGAAAAGAAACAGAGAGGCTGAACCCAACATCTAATATTAATCAAACAAGTGAGATGTGTTTCTAGCTCAGTTCAGCAAACATCAAATGGCCTACTGTATTAAAGCCCCATAGTTAGTGCTATGGAGAGCACTAAGAAGGGAAAGACAGAGGCTCTCTCCTGCCTCTCCCTGCCCTGTAGTACCCAGCCCCATCCTATGCTATTTCTACACATTCACATAAATAAATTTAAAGGTAGATATTCTTGTGAGAATATATGTAATCCCAATTTCTACCTTACTTCAGAGAAAAGTGTTTAGCAGTAGCACTTCTCCCCAAGCCCCTGCAGAAAAAGAAGAAGCTTCACAGATGAATTACAGAGGAGGACCTCGCATTTGTTCATCAATCTCCTCTCCTCTCTCCCCTCTCCCCTCTCTCCTCTCCCTTCTCCCCTCTCTCCTCTCCCTTCTCTCCTTTCTCATCTCCCCCACCCTTCTCTCCTCTCACTCAAGGTTTGGAACTGAGAAAGGGAAACAAGGTTATTTGACACCCACCCCTCAACCCCAACATCTATCATTACAGGTAATTTAGAGCTAAGGAGAATGAGAGTCAAAGAAGTTTAGTGACTACCAATGCCAAGATAGGACCTACGACTACCCAACTCCAAAATCCATGCTTTTTCCAATGTACCACACCGCTTCCAAAACAAATAATATGAAAGTAAATGACGCAGCTTTCAAAACAAATAATATTAAAGTAAATGATGGGTAGAGATTAATTCCAACTGGCAAGAGCTGGGATGGCTTCTTAGAACAGCTGAGATTTGTTACCTGGGTTTTGAAAAATAAACATGTCTATACAAATGATGATAGGCAGCCACCTTTTTCCTAGCTAAAAAAATAGTCTCCCTTTTATTTAAAACCACACAGTTTTCTAAATTTGTCTGTGGGCAAGAACATCTGTTTATGTGGAAATATGCAAGATGAAGCATTCATTTACCCAGTTCTGGCCTAATCAGGGTAAAACTGAATGGTAGACATCATGGTGGTTTGGCAATTTGTGCAAACCAAGCTTCAGGTGGCCCTCTCTGTTTCCCTCAGCAACCCAGAAAAAAAGAAAACTAAAAGGCTATTGTTGTCTTAAAGCTTTATCTGCCTTAGAAGAGAATATTACCTGGTGGTCTTTAAGTAGGTCATGCAATTCCATGCCTTAGTTATATGTCTAACTCCCATGAACTGCATGTGCAAGGCAAAAATAAAATTTAATCTGGAAATGATCATCTATTCACTCATCTGCTCAGCAAATATTTCTGGACCATCTTCTACATTTCAGGATGTGTACTGCAAGCTGTGAAGAACACAGACATTAGTAAGATTTTTGTCCCTGCTCTCCAGGAACTTTAATCTCCCCCATTTCCATGTTTTTAATTTATATGCTAATTATTCCTAAACCCAAGCCTAATCTTCACACATGAACTCAAGACTCATAAATCCAAATGCCTACTAAAAATCTCCTTTTGAATGCACAATAGGTGCCTCAAACTCACTGTGTCTAGAATTAAAATCTGCATCTCCCCTCCTCAAACCGACACTAACATCCATCCAAACATCCTGTCTGGAAACATGGGATTCATGTATGTCTCTCTGTTCCTTATTGTCTACAACCACTCAATCACTCCTTCCTTTTCTCTCACTCTCTCCTTCCTTTTCTTTTTTTTTTTTT
>NW_016107317.1:14120993-14237413 GCF_001604975.1 Cebus imitator
TTTTTTTTTTTTTTTTAAGGATCAATTAAAAAATATATCTCCCCCTCCTCAAACCTCCTCACACCTCCACATACAACCACTAGCTACAATTAACAGGTTATTTCTCAGGTCTTCTTTCTGCTTTTACTCCTAATGAGGCAGGTGTTGGTTCATTTTCAAAGCAACATTCTTAGATCACTTTTTAACCTTTTCAGTAAACAGAAGACTGGTCAAGCAAGTCACAGTTTCACCATAGATCTTATTAGCTGATTAAAGAGATGCCTATAAAATCAGAAAAATTAGAGTGGAAACTTTTTTGTAGTTTTACAGAGAACAGGCTGTACAAGGTACACCTAAATATACCACAGATGGCCCTAAACCATAACTCTGTCATTATTAGGTAGAATGTCTCACGGTAACTACATCTGTGTGGAATTAAAATCCTCGTATGCAAAATTTACACAAAGCATTTGTGGAATATTGCCTAAACATACCAAAAGTCCTATTATTTGAGGACATTTTCTAAAGTGAACACAAGGGTGAGAAATGTGTGATTGATCTCAGAATCTTTAAAGGAACTAATGCAGCTAGAACATTTCTAATAGGTGCTGATCAGTTCAGAAGTCACTCCTTCTTAGGAACCAACAATGTGTTACTAGCCAATCAGAGCAAATCTAAGCTCTTAACCCTAGTATGCTTAGGGCACCTTCATGAGGTGGCTTAAGTGTATCCAATTTTATTGCTCTCTAACAGGTTACTTGAATTGTTCATAGGCACAATTAGGCATTATTTAATACATAAAACCCCATTTCTGCTTATCTTGGATCAGGTTTTGCTTAAATATGATTGTGTCAGCATCTCAGTGGCAAACCAACACAAGCCACCACTCTGGAGGCTGAACTTGAGATGCCTTCCACTGGTGGCCTCATTACATGACTTCTATTTTAAATCGGACCATCAAAACAAACACATATTCAGTGAAAATGTGTCCATTCATTTCAATATGAAATAATAGTGAAGTCCTTTATTTTATTCATATACATTATTACTCAAAGTAGCCCCTCTGGGCCAGGCGCAGTGGCTCACGACTATAATCCCAGCACTTTGGCAGGCCTAGGCAGACAGATCACCAAGTCAAGAGATTGAGACCCTCCTGGCCAATCCTGTCTCTACTAAAAATACAAAAATTAGCTGGGTGTGGTGGCACGTGCCTATAGTCCCAGCTACTCAGGAAGCTGCGGCAGGAGATTCACTTGAACCCAGGAGGTGGAGGTTGCAGTGAGCCAAGATCATGCCACTGCACTCCAGCCTGGTGACAGAGTGAGACACTGTCTCAAGGAAAAAAAAAAAAAAAAAAAAGTAGCCCCTCTGCCCCAGCTACCCAATAGAATGTCTTGCTCCCACATCTACCATTGTTTGCAAACAACTTCAACCTTTCTATCACATCCTCTTCTGTTTTTCTTCATTATACCCAGATATGAATTACTTTAAAATCTAATAACCAAAATAAGGCATGAAACACTGATAGAATAGTTTTTTAAAAAGCATGAAATTTTTTATATTGCTATTAAAGAATAAGTAGATACTGCTTCATTCAAGATGTTGATCTATAAATATAGGTTGAGATATATTACCTAAATGTTTAAAGATAGCTATTGGTCATATCAACATGGAGTTCATAACTTCCAAAGCATTTAAGAAAAAAAAACTAAGAAAATCTAATCAATACAGCAAAAGAAGAAAAGAACAAAAGAGAGGGCAGCGTGCAGACAATAAAATGAGATAAATAGCAGAAGAAAACCAAGCATAGCAGTTTTCATAAGAAAAGCGAATGAGTTCAACTTGTCTGTAAAAGCCAAACACTGTCTCTCTGATTAAGCTAAAAACAAAAAACCTTAATTGTATGCTGCTTATAAGAGACACGCCCAAATTAAAATATCATAAACTGTTCAAAGAAAATAAAAGAAAAAAGTACCCATATCAGTATCAGACAGAGAATTCAAAAGTATTAAATGAAGAAAAAAGAGCTATTTTATATTTTAAAGGCTTACTCTACAGTGAAGACATTACAGACTATTGACATGCCAAATATTAAGATATATAAAGCAAAAGCTATTCAAGACACAATAAAGAATTTTCAAGAATAAAATTATAAGTGGGTTTATCTGTTACAGGTTAAATAGGCAATAAATAAGAACACAGAAGTCAGATAACATAAAAAGTCTTTTATGTTGTCAGATAACATTAAAATGTCTTAATAATAAATGCCTGCTAAATTCTGTAAACTGAGAATATGCTTTCCTTTCAAATGTTCTTGGAATGTTTACCAAAACATGTAAAACAAAATGCTATAAAGAAAGCTTTAAAACTTCCAATAAGCGACATAATATATAGGCCTCATTTCATGACTTTGCTAAAAAAAAAAAAAAAAGTTTAAACATTTTAATTACACAACCAGTTAGCAATTTTAAAATGTGAATAACTTGAGCTAAAAGAAAATCAAAATTCTTAGTATAAGCTATTTAGAAAATAGCAATGGGGGCCGGGCACGGTGGTTCATGCCTGTAATCCAGCACTTTGGGAGGCCAAGGCAGGTGGATCACAAGGTCAAGAGATCGAGACCATCTGGCCATGGTGAAACTCTGTCTCTACTAAAAATACAAAAAACTTAGCTGGGCATGGTGGCACGTGCCTGTGGTCCCAGCTACTCGGGAGGTTGAAGCGGAAGAATCACTTGAACCCAGGAGGTGGAGGTTGCAGTGAGCTGAGATTGCGCCAGTGCACTCTAGAGCCTGGGTAACAGAGCAAGACTCCGTCTCAAAAAAAAAAAAAAAGAAAAAGAAAAAAGAAAGAAAGAAAATAGCAATGGGAACTACCCATCAAAAGGGACAGCTAAAGCTTCCCTCAGAGGAAAATTTGTAGCTTTAAGGAGTTTATTAATAAAGAAGAATAAATGAAAATAAACTAAATATTCAATTCAAAACTCTAAGAAAATTAAATTAGACATGTAATATTTCACCTCTCACATTGAAAAATATTGAAAAGAGTTAGAGCACCTATTATTGACAAGTATTTAAGGATAAAAGTACTACTGTGAATTCTATAAATAGGTACAAGTCTCCTGGAGTTTGCTAATAAGCATCAGAATCCCTAGGAATTCTATTTCTACAAGTTTTGTCTAAGGATAAATTTGCTCAAAGATATAGCTTTGTTTGTTTTGTTTTGGCACAAAGTCTCACTCTGTCATCAAGGCTGGAGTGCAGTGGCATGATCACTGCTCACTGCTCACCACAACCTCAACCTCCCTGTGCTCAGGTGATCCTCTCACTTCAGACTTCCAAGTAGCTGAAACTACAGGTGCATGCCACGACACCCAGCTAATTTTTGCAGAGACAGGGTTTTGCCATGTTGCTCAGGCTGGTCTCAAACTCCTAGGCTCAAATGACCTGCCCACCTCAGCCTCCCAAAGTGCTAGGACTACAGGTGTGAACCATTGCACCTGGCCACAGCTTTGCATTAACACCACAAAACCTATGTCTATGAACAGTTAAATGTTTAATGGGGGAAAAAAAAAAAAACTAATATTAAGAACAAAAGAAGAAGGCAATACTGTTTAATAAGGCAGGGACCTATTATTATAGTTGTTATGTACCATGGTTACACTGACATCTTTTCTAGAACCAGAATTGCAAAGAGGAAGTTTTTGCTACTTGTACCCATAAATTTTTTTATTAGTCCTTTCCTCCTGCACGCCTTGCTCACTCCACCTCACTCTAATGCTGACAGAAACAAAAGAAAGAACCTTGTTGCTTAATACAAACACCTACCCATCTTAAAACCAGGCTCCTCAGCAAAGAGGTCTTCAAAAAAATACATCAATTTATAGCAATTCACGTTCCACCGAAAATAGTTCCTCACACATCAGTAGGCACAAGGATGCACATGACATAATCTATCACCAGATTTGTTTCTTTATCCTTCTGGTGGATAACAATGACATTAGTCATTCACAAGATTGTAAAGTGGAATTTTACGAGACCCCCAACTTCCATTTTACTTACTCCTTTCCCCTTTGAAACCCAGCAGCTCTTACAGCCAACTCTCTACCCTTCTCATTTTCAATCCTGTTCTCCGGAAGGTTTGAAATAAATGCATTCAGACTACGACAATAGTAAGGAAGTTTGTCTCAGACACTGTTTGCATTGGAACAGTGGTCAAAGTGATTACTGGCATTCTAAGAGGGGAAGGGAAATTTTCCAGGGCACCTGAAAACTCAGAATACGGCCTAATATACTCCAGTCTGAAGAAACGTCATGCCAGTTACATAAGGTTACTGGAAAACTTTTGAAATCTTCAAGTACTCTAACTTCACAGCAGAAATTGAATCAATAGATGAATGAATGGATAGATGATAGACTGATAGACAGCTCAGCCTTGTATAAGATAACTAGTTTGATCTCACTATTTATGTTCTCTTTTCAAATGTTCTGGCATGTCCTATTATCTTTCTGAAATGTGCTATTATCTTCCTGAAGTCGAAATATCACTTAAAAAAAATGACAATTCTAGATGATTTTTCAAAATGGTATAAAAGGGGTTCAGATTTATTTATAGGGTTTCTGCCTGGGTATAGAGGCAGACGCCTGAACGATGCTATTGCATTAAGACATATTCATTTATATCTTGTAAAACTCTTCTTTAACTTTGACATCTCTTAATTCTGCATCTCTTTCAGCTCCAGCAGTGGATTCTTAGTTCTCCGTAGCCATCTTCTCTTTCTGCCTGCTGCACTATTCTAGACTGAGGCAACCCCTGAGCTACCCCTGCACTACTGCAAAGAAAACCGTCAGCAAAAATTTTTAATCATTCCTATAGCACACATTTATTTTGAAGCAGATGTTTTTCACTCATTGAAGCTGCCCATGGTTGTAACCTTGATGCTTGCTTTTATTACCAAGCCTTCTCCCACTAAAAAATAGACAAGCAAAAGAAGTCAGCTGCTTCCATGTTACTCCCTAACTAGCATCTTCCCTAGGGGAACCCATGATAAATCCAGATTCATTGGAAGCTGTCATGTAATCTGTTATAAATAATAGTTAAAATATCTTATAATAATAAATGCTGTGATGGTTAATACTGTCAACTTGATTGAAGAATGCAAGCTATTGTTCCTGGTGTGTCTGTGAGGATGCTGCCAAAGGAGATTAACATCTGAGTCAGTGGAATGAGAGAAGCAGACCCACCTTCAATCTGGGCAGGCACCATCTAATTGGCTGCCAGCACATCTAGAATAAAGCAGGCAAAAGAACATGGAAGGACAAGACTTGCTGAGTCTTCTGGCCTTCATCTTTCTGCATCCTGGATGCTTCCTGTCCTTGAATATCAGACTCCAAGTTCTTCAGCTTTTGGACTCTTGGACTCACACCAGCGATCTGCCAAGAGCTCTCATGGCTTCAGCCACAGACTGAAGACTGCGGCTTCCCTACTTTTGAGGCTTTGGAACTCAGTCTGGTTTCCTTGCTCATAAGCTTGCAGACAGCCTATTACGGGACTTCACCTTGTGATCTTGTGAGTCAATAGTCCTTCATAAACTCCCCTTCATAGACGCATCTATCCTATTAGTTCTGTCCTGCTAGAGAACCCTGACTAATACAAATGATTTACATGTTTGGGGTCATATATAATAGAGACCATAATGGGTTTATTCTCACTCACTTGCACTGAAATATCTATTCCTGGGAGGAAGAGAAGGTGACAGAAAACCCAGTAGGGCTGATCGTGTGATGTGAAGGAAAGTGTCTACTCACGCTAATGGCGGGGGGCGGATGGAGGGAGTCACTGCCAGGATTTTTCCTTTCTCTTTCTAAGTCACCTCATCTGATACAAGATTCCAGGTCAATAAATTTTGTTTTCAACATCACTATCATAAACCCATTTTGAAGGAGGAGGCAGAATAAAAGACAGAAAGAGAGAGAGAGGAGGGAAGGGAAGGGAAGAAGAAAGGAATGAAGGGTTTGATCCCCTCTGGCACCCTTTCACCAAGACTTAGCTCCATGTAGCCTGCTGGAAGTAACGAAAGGACTGACTAGTGCAGGCAACTTCACAGTTCATGAAAGAGCCATTGCAGGAGTCGGGGGAAGGGGAAGTTGCTGAGTGAGAGAAATGGCCAAGCGTGGAGAGGCATTTTGGAACAAGGCGGGCTTTGTGGTGCCTCCCACGTTATCGCCTCTTGAGGCACTGCCAGCTTGCCCACTCA
Source organism: Cebus imitator (assembly GCF_001604975.1). NCBI lineage: Eukaryota > Metazoa > Chordata > Mammalia > Primates > Cebidae > Cebus > Cebus imitator. The sequence continues at coordinate 14,127,229 of NW_016107317.1, forward strand.
CTAGACAGCCGCTCCATCGCAAGGCTCTCTCTGCCTCCTGTCAAAGATCTCCACTAACTCCTTTAGCCAAACTAAACAATTCTGTGAAGTTTACAAGAAAGACATAAGATATATTTCATACTCTCAAAGAGCTTAGAGTCCAATTTTCCACGGTGGAAATCTCTTATACTTTGTAACCTATCCGAGGCACCACAAAACTTTTCAAAAAAGGGCAGATTGAAAACCAATTTGTAACTCTATTTGTTCTAATATTTCATTTTCTCCTGGCTTCCAAGAAATTAACCAGCCGCCTGGCCCAAAGGTAATGATACAGTGAGCCCTAAATCTTCAGACCAACATTTGGGAATTTTACTTGTCCAGCTTTTATAGAAAGGAATGGAAGCAGAACCTCAAATCACATACAAGGCTGCTAAGAGCCCCTCCTTGTCTTTAAATCAGCTATAACTAGTGCTTAGGTAAGAATCTAAACAGCAGAAGTTTCAAAACAATGGGTCTTCTAATTTCCAGTGTGTATGTTCTGTGATATGAAACCCTAACATTTAAAAAGTTACCATGTATTGTAATATACAACTCAGCTTTTTCATGTTTAAAACGTTCTCCACATTCCAGAGTGCTAATTTGAGGCTAAATGCCTGGAAAATGGCTCCCTTAACCTCTTCACTGACATACAAGCCCATTTGATATATCTGTTGTCCCTTAACAGCTAAGTTTTGACATCAGAAGTTCTGGGATCCAAAGTATTTGGAAATTAGAGCGGGATGAGAAAAAACAGCAGACAGTTGGGCAATTGTATAGTCCTTGTTTCAGCCAGATGTGGTCCATTCGACTGCTGTTTAAGCAAGACTGACTAGGATGAGCAATGAGATGGAAAGGGTTGAGGTGCAAACAGGGGACGTTAAGGGAACAGACCCAATTTAGTGGATTCCTAAGGAGCCAACAGAAAAGATCCTTGATAGCTGAAAGCTATGGTAGCAGCCAACAAGGTAAGGACCAAGCTTTATCTTTATCTTGTGTTTCAGGGGGATCGTTACAGTTGAGAAGAAACTTTAAGCAGCTAATTTGAAGTTACTTGGTTAGATTTTCTGATTTTTCCTTACAAATTTTAACGACGGTTACCCTTCGGTCTTTAGCCAGCATTTTAAAATATAACATAGAGGTCACTGGAAGAAAATATGTGCTGCCTTTTCCATTTTATGAAGCTCAAGAGGAAAGACAAAGTCAGTAAAGTACTAAGGGAAATCTGCTTTTAAAACCCAGTGATTTTTTTCTATACTACTGCTCCCTAAGTTAATTTAAGCAACTTGTTATTTGAAAACTATGTTATATTTTGGAAGGGGTGGTATTGCCTTTTTTTAGCTCTCTATTGAGAGAAGTTGAAGTGTGCAGGCATAATTCCTCATTTTCTTCTTTCATCCTAAAGTACATGTTTCTTCACATGAGACAGGAAATCACAAAATACTCAGAACAATTTTAATATATTTTAGAATTCTACTATGTAAACTCCACGGTGCTTGCTTGTACACTGTCAGCCAAGGGTAAATAATATTTAAATGAATATCCACTTTCTCAGCCAAGAGGACTATTTTCCTACCAGAATCTCCTTCCAATTTGACTTAATTATGCTCTAAAATGCTATCAGCTACGTTAAGTGTGCTGTAAAATTAGAATTGTATTATAGTTTGTGTTCATTAGTATCCCTCTTTTGGTCTCTGAGAAGCTTTAGAAGGATTTCACACTCGTGTCTTAAAGAAATACCTCGCTACAGTTTCTAGAATAGTCCTGAAGCTGGAAGTGCATTAGGAGCCCCTGGTCCCCTCAGTGTCAATGTTCTAACCTATTTCTAAAGCAGCTCATTAAATCTCACACTTTCCCTTTGTATTAGTGTCACCTACTGTTATTCTCATATATTTCACCCAATAAACTGCTTTAACTACCCAAAAACATGATGTCCCCTGAGATAAACTTTAAAAAAATTAGAAATTAGAAAATCATTAGCATATAAATCATATCACTGAGAGAAATTGTAGCTAAGGTGGGTCTTCTAAGACAAAGACAAGTTAGAAAGCCCAATGGAGAATGAATGTTTATTCACAAATCCAAGTGAAATTAATTGAAACAATTTAGTGACAGTTTCAAAACAATGACACCCATCGAAAGTACTACCACTGTCTTTCACAGTGGACCCATTAGCCAGCACTCTATTTTGACTACTCTTCTTTGGGGACCAGCTTTACTCAATTAAAAATGATTTATGACTCTGGGTCTATTTTGTAATAATTTTGGGGAGAGTTCATGCATCCTCATACATATCCATCTAACTTTGGACTAAAAAAATTTTCAAAAATTCCATAATCTGATTGGTTGACATTGAGAGGTGAAAGAGATTTAAGAGCTTGATATAATCAACATAAATGTTCTATTGATTCTCAAAACCAGGAGTACATTCCTTGCTGTCAGGCCTGTGGAACCACAACCCTGCCGCTCACTACACACATTTGGGCCTCCCTCTGTGGGCTCCGAGCTGCTCCATCAATCTCTTGCTTGTTTGATATCAGGAAGTAGTGACAGACCATTCTGAAATTTCAATTAATCCTGTGCTTTTCAGTTAATGCTTGAGTGCTTATGAATCACAACATGTTCTATATATCCTGCATCTTAAATCTGCCCTTTAAAACAAAATATGGAAGGAAAACATACATTTTTGTTTTACTAAAAAGATGTTTTGAACTAAAAAAAAAAAAAAAAAAAAAAAATTTGCTCTAAAAGAAAAATAAAGGAATAAATGAACTAAAAAAAAAAAACTTGTCTGGAATATCTAAGTTCTCCCCTTTCATAACTTTCGACCATTTATCCTTCACTTAATTCTTTCAGCCATTCATTCTTTACTTAATTCTCTCTTCATATCCACCTCTGGCTCTGTCCCCACTGCCTGGCACAGGCCTTCATCCGATCACGCTTGTGCCTCTGCAGTGATGTTGTAACTGGCTGCCATCTGACTAGTGGATCTCTCTTTCTCTCCATCCCGAAGATCAGGGCTAAAGAAAGCATTCAGCATTACACTTCCCTAGTCAAAATGGCTCTAGTGTTCCCTTGCACACAGCCACTATTGCCAACTTAGTCCCAGGGCAGAGAGAACAGCTGAGTAGGTGAGGTTCATGATGCCTTTCTCACTTCAAGAGCACATTTGCATTGATCTGGTAATAGATTGTGTCTCCCTGTTTAGTATATTAACACTTTCACTTTTATCTGTTTAACTTATTGGCAAAATATCACTTGAAAAAGCATTCTAGGACCTTGAAAATGTCTCAACACCAATGACCTACACACAGAATGAAGGCTAAATAAATAATCAAGTATAATGTTCAAGGCCCTCCATGGCCTGATCTCCTACCATTAGAGGCAGCCCCACTGTGGAAATTAAGTACAGCTCTGGGCCAAATTGCTGGTGCTCAAATCCAGGGCCCATCTCTGTTACCACTGTGAACTTTATTTAAATTGTCACCATCTCAGCACCTCCAAAAATTTCATGTGGAAAACAGGAATACTGGTAGGTATCCAGCTAACAAGCTTGTCATATGGATTAAATTCAATTACAGGCTGTATGTGGTAGCTCATGCCTGTAACCCCAAAACTTTTGGGAGGCCAAAGCGGGCAGATCACCTAAGGCCAGGAGTTCAAGATCAGCCTGGCCAACATGGTGAAACCCCATCTCTACTAAAAATACCAAAATTAGCCAGGCATTGAGGCACATATCTGTAATCCCAGCTACTTGGGAGGCTGAGGCAGGAGAACTGCTTGAATCCAGGAGATGGAGGCTGCAGTGAGCTGATGCTCCACCACCACACTCCAGCCTGGGCAGCTGAGCGAGACTCTGTCTCAAAGAAAAAAAGAAAAGAAATTATATAAATGAAGCTCTTAGAACAGAGTAGACACAAAATCAATCATCAATGATAGCCATCACGATTTCCTCTCAAGCTTATTAATCCCTCACATAAACTCTCTGTTATGAATTAACAGCTTTATCACCATTCCTCAGATACCCTTTTGGGTGTAGATAAAACCTCGTCCTGGGCCCATATCTCCAAACTAGAAATGCCGGTATTTCTGGAAGTTGCTGGCTTTACAAGCAAGAGTAGAAGGGAAAGAGGAGAGTATATTGAAAAAATACCCATTAAAGTGCCTTATAAGTAGAGTCTTATCTTTGAACTTCCTACTGTCTACCAGTCACTGTTCACTCAAGTGTAATACTGAGAAATTATTGCTTTGCTAAAACGGTGGAGTAGGAGGGAAACAAACAAAACTAGAAGACACTCTTATTTTCAGTGACAGAATCCCAGTTGCTTAAGAATCCCTAAGCATGTATTAACAGACACCATTCCAAAGCTAAGTGCTTACAAAACCAATTTGATCTGGAAAATCATTTAGATTTTAAAGTGAATGTTCATTTTGACCTTTTTAAACATTAAAGATCCCCCGGCCCCTTTCAAAGAACAGGAGTCAAGTTTCAACTTCCAGGCCAACTCTCTTCCTTTTGCTTCATTCTACTCTGTGTTGGTTTCCTTCGCAAGGTAATGTGTTTTAACGTTTTATATGCTTCCCAGAGCAGTTTGAGCAGGAGGGTTACCTTATGTGCATAAAATAATATATTCCAACAATGACATTCTGCTCATAACTAATGCAGCTTTCCTTACTCTATGCAATAGTATCCTAAATTTTGATCACTAGGAGAAGCATAATGAACCACATGACATTTGGGGATTTCCTCCACTCTGGAATTCCATTAGGTATGTTTGGGAGTGGGAGGATTTTAATCTTGTCAGGTCCTAAGTGCCACAATTAATAAATACATTTCTGTTACAGTATGTTGATTCGTTTAGTGAAAGTCTCAACCCCACTTGCCATGCCAACTTCCTTATTACATTTTCAATTTTTGTACCATTTGTGGATAATCAGACAATTATAACCCTAGATTTAATATTTTTCCACTTTTCCATTCTTTAGTAACCATGGACATGCCCTATTATGTGTCTGCCTATTCCAAAACGTAGTGCCTTAAGAAAGGGATATTTTGCTTTGGCTCCTAGAGCTGTAACAAGAGCACTACAGATTTCCTACAAATACACATCTGGCATCCTGCTTTGTAGTCCAGGACAAATCAGTTCCAGGAAAACCACCACCACCTTCAAATCTGTGGCTGCAGGCAGAACACTAACTGGGTTTGAGTCTACTTACCCCATTCCATACTTAGATGAAAGATCAGGGTAGAACATATTGCTATATTTCTCCTTAGATCTTTCTTAGAGATGCCATACAATTGTAAGAAGAAAAAAAAGAAGTTATGCATTAGCTGCTGCTATGTGCCAGGCACTGTGCTACATTTTGGGGGATTCAGAAGTACAAGAGCCTTTGTCCTGAAGGAATTCACCATCTACTGAGGGAGACACACTCATACACAAACAAATAAGTATGCTATGCTTAGTCACTAACTGAGGCAGAACAGACTGGAGGAGACATTTACTAAATGTCAGATATATTATCTGAAGAAATTAGAGCACTTCCAAGACCCATAGGAAGATCCTCTAGACATATTGTGTTTGGTTCCATAGATATAGAGTAAAAATTAACATTGATAATTTACCAGGTTATTTGAACAGTCATAGAGACAGCTACAAGCCATTTATGTGTATGGAGTCCAAGATGTCCCACCCTAAGAAACACCAAGTGAACCAATGATAAGAAATGTTTCTTGTCACCAAGGTTTCTGTTCCAAAAGAAAGCACTCTGATTTCCATCTTGTGAAATGTAACATGCATTCTACCAACATGGAAGACATGCCACAGCTGGTGACAAGAGACCACAGCTGAGGAAACCTTGCAACATGCCTTTAACATCCCACACGCTGCAACAATGCAAACAATTCAGAATAAATAAAAGCCAGCCCTTTGCTGTTATGAATACTCAAGTTGTGATCCCTTCACACATGGGGTTAGAGATAAAGTCAAGAATACTTTAAACTTCAACTGAGAACCTATTTCCTCTATTGGAATTCTTTAAAATTTCTTGTAATAGCATTCTTATGATAAACATTGTCAATTGCTGATAGATTTTCCCAGGAAAAGGAGAACTTCTCAGGGAGAGTCTCAATCTCACTCATAGCTCTTACTGCTCTCTTTGTATGGGGCTCTGTAGATTTGCTTAAAGATGTGTAAAATTTCATGTAGTTTGACAGTCCCCTGAGGGTTCTCCTGTGTGTTGTTTATCCCACTCTGTATGTGATAGAACATTCACTTACAATTTTCTTCTTGGACAGCCTTAGAGCTTTGGAAAGATCGTAAATATTTAGTTTTCAAAGTCAAAACTATCCACTTTTGTTCAAAATACCTCTCTTTGAGAAAGTCTCAAACATCTGTTTAGAAAATCTTAGAGCCAGTTTCTAGCCTAATGCAAACTATAAAACACACACACGAAGCGGTATCATCTCTAAGGGAATAAGATGCGTGGAAGATATGGAAATAGGACAGGATTTGGGACCCAGATATATCAGTTAGAATGTTTTGACCTACCACAATCAAAATGGCTTAATCAGTTGGAGACACTTATTTTCTCCAAAGTAAGAGGTTTAGAGATAGGATGTTTCCAGAATTCATAAAGCAATTTAACAACATCCTTAAGGATTCAACTTTTTTCTGCCTTGATCTGCTATTCCCAGTGCACTTTTTTTTCCCTCAATATTATTTTCTCTTGGTTGCAAGATGGCTGCAGCTGCTCCAAGTTTCATACTCTACCCATCAGTGTTCCGAAGGGTAGGCCAGAATGCATCTCATTCTTACCCTTTTTTCCAGAACAAAGTACACTTTTCCAGAAGTCATTATGTAGAATTAGCTTTGTGTCTTTTTTTTTCTTTTGACTGAGAAGGTAGGTTTATTAATTTAACCCTACCACTTTTTTAGAAGAAAATAAAAAAGTCAACCTACTCCTGATGCCCATTTAGTCATCACCAACAAATTAACATTTCCATGATCATACATATAATGTCTATTATACATGTAGTTATGTATATTTTAAGCAAAATGCAATTATCCTATATTTTTCTGCAACCTGATTTTTTTTCTTTTTAGCTCACACTTAATAAATGTACATGGGACATAGAGTGATATTGTTGATGCATGTATACAATATTTAATAACAAAATTGAGGTAATTAGTATATACATCCCTCAAACATTTATCATTTATTTGTGTTGGGAACATTCAAAATCCTCTCTTCTAGCTTTTTTAAAACATACAATAAATTATTAACTATATTCACCTTACACTACAATAGAACACTAAAACTTATTCCTCCTTTCTATCTATAATGTTATACCTGTTAACCAACATCTCCCTGTCCTCCCCTCCCTTCTACTCTTCCCAGCCTCTGTAACTACAATTCTGTTTTCTACTTCTATGAGATCACTTTTTTTAGCTCCCACATATGAGTGAGAACATGTGGTATTTGTCTTTCTGTGCTTGACTTATTTCATATAACATAATGTCCTCCAGGCCCACCCATGTTGCCATGAGTGACAGAATTTGACCCTTTTTTATGGCTAAATAGTACTCCATTGTATGCCACATTTTCTTTATCCATTCATCTGCTGTTAGACATTTAGACTGATTCCATATCTTGGCTATTACAAATAGTGCCGCAATAAATTTAGGGTACATAGTCATCTCTTCGATGATTTGATTTCCTGTACTTTGGGAAAATACCCAGTAATGAGACTGACAAATCATATGTTAGATCTATTTTTAGTTTTTTGAGAAACTTTCATATTGTTTTTATTAATGGCTGTACTAATTTACATTACCACCAACAGTGTATAAGAGTTCTCTAAATTCTTTTCTTTTCTTTTTCTTTTTTTTTTTTGAGACAGAGTCTCTCTCTGTCACCCAGGCTACAGTGCAGTGGCACTATCTCAGCTCACTGCAACCTCCACCTCCCAGGTTCAAATGATTCTCATGCCTTATCCTCCCAAGTAGCTGGGATTACAGATGTATAGTGCCATGCCCAGCTACTTTTTGTATTTTTGGTAGAGATGGGGTTTTGCCATGTTGGCCAGGCTTGTCTCAAACTCCTGGCCTCAAGTGATCCACCCATCTCTACCTCCTAAAGTGCTGGAATTACAGGCAGGAGCCACTGCGCCCAGCCTCTAACTCCTTTTTGTGTCTTATTGATAGGAATTGTGTCATTAGGCCATTCCTAAGCAATCTGTAGCAAAATAATGAAATTACCCATCTTGGTTTAGGCTAATCACTATTAAGCTTCCTCCAAGTGCTTGAAATTCTTGGTTGCCCAATATCTGAACAAAATTGGCAGAAATAGAAATGGCTATTTGATAACCAATCAAGTGTCTATAAAACCAGAGAATACAAGTGCTTTGACTTTGCTTTTGATCCACCCTCTCTAATAACTGCATTATCTCAGCAAGGAAAAAGACACTACAGGGCAGTAGATAAGGGCACAGTTCTAAAGTCAGGGGATCTAGATTCAAATTCTATCGCTGTCATTTATAATCTGTAAAACTTTAGGCAAGTTACTGAGCCTAAATTCTTTTCAGATATCTTTGAGCCTAAAATTCCAAGTGTACAATGTTAGATAAAAAATAGTACCATAATGTAGGCATGTATATTAGATTAAATAATGAGCATACAATGCTTAGCCAACCGTCTAACATCTGGTATCAACAAAGATTAGCAGTTATTATTAACATAATCTTACTCTAGAAACTAGCTCTCAATGCCTAGAAGACTTAAGAATCCCCCTTTTCATATGGCATTAAAAACAAGAACAAAACCCTCAAAAATGCAACGCCACTAAAAAAGTCTGGAGGTGGGAAGGCAGATAGCATAGTTTAAGTTATGCAGAAAAGTACTTAAGTGCCTAAGCAACCTTGAATAGGTTAGCAATCTCCTCAGAAAAATACAGAAGGACTGTCATATGTTTAGTTCATATGTTTAAAATCAAATGTACCAGGCTCACAGTCCATCTCTCTCATCACACTCTCTCTAACTGTAATTCCTTTTATTCATTTGGTGACTGCACCCTATAAAAATGCTTAAAATCAAAAATCTTTGTTTTTCTCTGTTTCCTTCTCAAAAACACATTTGCCAAAAGATTTAAGCAAGTGAGCAGGAATTTATAAACCCAGCTTTAAAATCAGTTACATCTAAGTAAGACACCAGATACTCAGCTGGGCATTGTTTTTAAATTCCAGCTTTGTTCATTCTCAGAACTAAAGATTCCCTAAGATACATTTAGCTGCCTTAGACCATCATCTTCTCAATCTTCAGCATACATTAGATGCAATTATTCATATAAAGAATGTCTGATTTACTTGGCTAGATGTTTTTGTTCTAATTTTAAATGGATTTGGCACCCAGGAAAGAGAGTAAAATGGTCAGACAATCAAAACAGAAAGATGAACATGTACTGCTCACCGATTGCTCTTTTTTACCTCTCTCACATGTGACCAATGTAAATTAGAATTTTAAATGACATTTGTAAATTTTATTTGTACCCTAATTTGAAATCTGCCCTGACAAACTTTCAGTCCAGTGCTTAACTGGGAGAACTTCAATATGTTTCTGGCTTAAATATGACAAAATAGCAAATTTCTCCTCACATTTTTAGAAATCCATAAAATAATTTTTGAAGCTTGGAAAAATGATCTTGCAGTTTTTCATAAGCTCTTTATGAAACTTATTCTATGAGTTTCCTCTGTACCAAAAAGGGCTCTTAAGCCAGACGGATAGAAAAAAAATCTAGAAAGAAAGCATACAAAATCTAAAACAAAAGTACAAATCTCTGAATCATATAATACAACATCCAATTTTCTTTTTAGTTGTGAGTTTGCCATGTGGGGATAATAAGAGGAAAATTCAAAATACGATCTCCACGGAATCTGTTTCTGGGGGCCTAAGATATTAGTCCATCTTTGCAAAAAGAAAAAGCCCCAAAACAACTACTATCATACATAAAGTTAGTTGTTAATCAAACTCAGAAAAAGACAAAATAACATTTTGCATATAAAGTAGACAGTTAAGAAACATTAGTTATTCCATGTAAAGGTAACATTCACCCAAAACACAAACAAAATTGCGCAAAAATTTAGGGCAACTTAAAAACAAAAAATCATACAATACCAGTTAGGGCAAGAATTGAAAATGACACCATCTAGGCCTGTTCTTGTTTAGGAATGTCAAAAGAAAAGATCTATAATAATTCTTTGGCTTTTCTTTAAAAGAAATTTTTTCTTACTTCTTTGTTCTACAAGAAAAAAAAAACAATAATTAGCAAACCACAGATGAAAGTGAGTGCTCTTATTTAACACACCAAATATGCCACCCAAGACCACAATTGCTGCCATCTCCATTTTGCTTGCCCATTTTTTCCCCTTGGTTTTTTAAAACTCCAGACCTCAAGGAAGGTGCAGTGAGTTATCACTGGAAGTGCCTTAGGGAACCAACTAAATGAGAACAACTGAAAGAGTTTGAAGGATATTATCAAGTTACCCCATCCAGAGAGGCAATAAAATATGTACTGAGCATCAACTCTGTGCAAAAGCATTGGCTATGCGCTGGAGAGTGAAAAGTGTATGAGCTAAGCTCTTGCTCCTATAGGAATTTACCTAAAAGTAGGAGAAACAATGACCGTATATAAAAATGAGTCATGTGCATAAATAGTAAAACAAAGAAACAGAAGTACAAAGTTTCAGTCGGGGTTATTATTTCTTTTTAATAAAAACCTTCTTTTCCACCATCTGGTTATAACTCCCCACTTTCCCAAACATTGACAGTGGAAGTGAAGGCAAATCCTGCATTGGGAATGGTAGAAGGACCTAACGGCCTAAAGAATCCCAACACGAACAAGGATCCCTGGAAAAATTATGGAAAACTTCCCCTTCAGTATTGGACATTCCCCAGAACACGAGTTCCACGAGGATGGGTAGCATGCCTGCAATATTCACAACTCTTTTACCTAGAACTTCGCAAAATATCTAGAACACAGCAGTTCTCAATGAAAAGTAAATTACTATTATTGTTAAACAATTCCATGTAGGTACTTGGAAAAACAAGTATGATAAGGTGGGGCTATTTACTTTCACAGTTCTAGCTCAGTATGGGAGAGAGGGGGAAAGGAAGGCAGCTCTAAAAAGCTGAAGCTGGTAGAGGGACATATCACAGTTGAATCAGGAGGTAACCCGAAACCAAGAAAGTATACAGAGGTGCAATTGGAATTCGGGTTCCTAATGGGTTACCTAAATAAGAACAAGAGCCAGGATATGGATAAGGCAAAAAAGTGCAAGCAGAAAATAGTGCAGGTAAGCAGGAGAGAGACCTGGGGAAATGTCTGAGATAAGGCTGCTCCTGTCTGTGTAACAAATGGGTGCACCATCTTTTATTAAAGAGTTGGGGACCAAGGCCGGGCGCGGTGGCTCACACCTATAATCCCAGCACTTGGGAGGTCAAGGTGGGTAGATCACTAGGTCAAGAAATCGAGACCATCCTGGTCAATATGGTGAAACCCCATCTCTACTAAAAATACAAAAAAAAAATTAGCTAGGCATGGTGGCGCAGCCTGTAGTCCCAGCTACTCAGGAGGCTGAGGTAGGAGAATTGCTTGAACCCAGAAGGCAGAGGTTACAGTGAGCCAAGATCGTGCCACTGCACTCCAGCCTGGGTAACAAGAGCAGAACTTCATCTNAAAAAAAAAAAAAAAAAAAAAAAAAAAAAGAATTGGGGACCAAGTGATATTTTGTAAGCTATCCCACATTGGGCCTAAAAGTATTCCTTAAGAATCAAAGGGCTTCAAAAGCATCACCTGAAGAATGTTAAGGGAAATTAGGGACTACAGTAAAATGACATTACAAAGTTATATATAAAAATCAATAGTATTCATTGGAATAAACAATCCAAAAATGTCTCCAATAAACACTTAGAAAACATGTTTCAGACATCCAATTCACAATAGTAACACAAATTAAAAACCTCACAAAACATGATCAGTATAAAAAAGAAGTAAATTTTACTATGGGAAAGGACCAGAACAAAGGAGAGAGATACCATACTCCTGGGCTTGTGGAAACCTCATATTTTAAAACTATCAATTCCCAAATGGTAATCTAAATTTGGGTAAAACCCAAAATTTAAATATAATTTTGATTCACATCCAAATCAGTATTTTTCACACCTGATAAGCACTATTATTTATCTGGAAAAAAAGTGCTAAGAAAGAGCCAACAAATAATTTTAAAGAGAAGAGTGAGTAGGAAATTTACCACACTTTAGGAAAATACTTTGCTATTGGTACAGTAATAAATAAATACATAAACAAATAGGAGAGGGCAAAATAGGATATTTCAGTCCTCATACTCCCACAGAAACTCTGATTTTTGACAACCATCCACAGACAGAAATACCTCTGTGGTGACCCAAGAGTCCAGGAGAGAGATTCCAGCACTGCATCAGAGCAAAAAAATTGAGAACAGATGCAGTGATTAAGTGGGAAGAACAGTTTCACTTCACCTGCAGCATCTCTCCCTCAAGGCAGCACAGCTTGATATCAAGAGAGACTCCTCAGCCTGCAACTTTCTCGCATGCAGGAAAAATAAGGGTGAAGTAATGCCTGGTTTCTTCAGACTCACAAGACATTGCCCAAGAAGCCAAAATCTAACTGATCTCTTCCAGATCACTGAGGGAATCACTACCGCTGAGTAGTCTGGGGAGAAATAGAAGCAAGAAAAGGAGCTGGAGTTCATAGCAATCACTGCATAGATCTCAGGACAGGACACAGGTTCTACTAGCGGGTTTGTGGACTCTACCAAGAGTCCTGTATACAAACCCCACTGATGACCTCACCTGTAACCACTTCCCAGTGGCCAACACATGTCCCCAACAGTTCACATATGCCCTCAAGATGGCACACACAGGCCTCTGCAGATGGTATACCCACCCTCTCACAGAGAGAGCCCAAGTTTTCACATATAGCAAGGGCAAGCCTCTGCAGAGGGTGCAAGCAAATACCCACAGACAGCATGAAGACAGCAGCAGCTAGCCCAACTTGTGAGATCGGGTGAAGAAGCACAACCTTGAACAGTTTCAAGCACTGTCATAAGGAGAATAAACAGAAAGTTGTCGGCATCTGGCCCAATTTTGCAGGATTAAGAGAAGGCACGCAATCCTAAGACTTCCTTGCCAAGAGGAGGGGAAGGCTGCATCTATAGAAAAGGCTTGCAAGAACCCAAGAATATCTGGCTGGGCTTTCTTGAGGTCTTTCTCTCCTAAAGCAGTCTCAGTAAAGACTAGAGGAAGGGACCTTTTTTCAAATGTGAAGATAGCATTCCAAGACTTCAAGGAACATGAAGAATCAAGGAAACATAACACCAAAGGAGTAAAATAAAGCTCCAGTAGCTAACCCCCACATAAATGGAGATCTATGAAATCTCCTATAGAGAATTCAAAGTAATAGTTTCAAAGAAGCTTAGTAAGCTACAAGAGAAGACATATTGGCAGAAAAACAAAATCAGAAAACAATACATGAACAAAATAAAAAATTCAACAAAGAGATAGAAAACATTAAAAAGAACCAAAAAGAAATTCCACAGTTAAAACATATAATAATTGGCCAGGCACAGTCACTCATGCCTGTAATCCCAGCACTTTGGGAGGCCAAGGCAGGTGGATCACTGGAGGCCAGGAGTTCGACACCAGACTAGCCAACAAGGCAAAACACCATTTCCATTTCCACTAAAAACACAAAAATTAGCTGGGCATGGTGGAATATACCTGTAATCACAGCTAGCTGGGGTGCTAAAGCATGAGAATCACTTGAACCCAGGAGGCAGAGGTTGCGGTGAGCCAAGATCATGCCACTGTACTCCAGCCTGGATGACAGAATGAGATTCTGTTGAAAGAGAGAAAGAGAGAAAGGGAGGGAGGGAGGGAGGGAGGGAGGGGAGGGGAGGGAGGGAGGGAATGGGGGAAAGGAAAGGAAAAAGAAATATATAATAACTGATCTGAAAAATTCAACAGTTTCAATAGCAGACTCTATCAAGCAGAAGAAAGAATCGGTAAACTCAAAGACATATCATCTGAATTATTTAATCAGAAGAACAAAAAAAATGAAAAAGTAAAGAATGCCTATATGACATGGGACATTATCAAGAGAAAGAATGTAGGTATCATAGAAGTTCCAGAAGTAACAGAAAGACAATGGTTCAGAAAACTTATTTAAATAAATAATGAAGAGAACTTTCATAATCAGGGGCAGGGTGGGGGAATGAGCATCCAGACCATGAGGCCCAAAAAAAACCCCAAATAGGTAGAACATCAAAAGATATTTGCCAAGAAATATTATAATTGAATTGTCGAAAGTTAAAGATAAGGAGAAAATTTTGAAAGCAACAAAAGAAAAGGGACTTGTCAAATAAAAAAAAAAAAAAAAAAAAAAACCTTCACAAGATTATGAGCATATTTCTCAGCCGAAATCTTGCATGCCAGGAGAGAATGTATAACACACTCAAAGGCAGAAGGGAAAAAAATCAATTAAGAATAACTTATCCAACAAAGCTATCCTTCTATAATGAAGGAGGAAAGACGGTTGTGCATAGATCACTTTTAACACTAGTATAAAAGTTAAAACTATTAAAAATATAACTACAATAATTCAATAAAGGAAACATTATTTTTAAAAATGTAAATAGTAGTATAAATACAATAAAAGGTAGGGAAGTAAAAAATATAGTTTTACAATCAACGTTAAGTTGTTATCAGCTTAAAATAGAATGTTATGTTTTATGTAAGGCTCATGGTAATCACTAGAAAAAAAAAATCTATTATAGACATTAAATAAAGAAAAAGGAATCAAAACACAAAAGGACAAAAAACCCACCAAATTACAAAGGAAGACAATAAAAGTAAAAGAAAGGAACAAAAAATGATCTATAATACAGCCAGAAAACATTAATAAAAAGGCAATAGTAACTCCGTACCTGTCAATAATTACCTAAGTGTAAGTGAATTATATTCTGCAATCAAAAGACAGAGTGACTGAATAGATTAAAAAACAAGATCTAACCGTACTCTGCCTACAAGAGACTCACCTTAGCTCTAAAGACACATAGGATGAAAGTAAAAAGATGGAAAAAGGTATCACAGGCAAATGAAAACCAAATTGGGTGCCTACTCTTATATCACATAAAATAGACTACAAGTCAAAAACCATAACAAGAGGTAAAGGAGGTTATTATACAATGAAAAAAGGGTCAATTCATCAAAAGTGTATAACAATTATATATGCTCCCAACATTGAAGCATCTAAATATATAAAGCAAATATTAATAGAACTGGAAGGAGAAATAGACAGCAATACAATAATAGCAGGGGATTTCAATACCCTACTTTCAGCATTTGATACATCATATGGACAGAAAATCAATTTTTTAAAACGGTGGACTTGCCGTGTATGGTGGCTGACACTTGTAATTCTAGCACTTTGAGAGGCCGTGGTGGGGAGATAACTTGAGATCAGGAGTTCAAGACCAGCCTGGCCTATGTGAAACCCCATCTTTACTAAAAATAATTAGCCAGGTGTGGTGGTGGGCACTTGTAATCCCATCTATTTAGGAAGCTGAGACAGGAGAACAGCTTGAAACCAGGAGGCAGAGGTTGCAGTAAGCTGAGGTTGCACCACTGCACTCCAGCCTGGGCAACAGAAATACTCTGTCTCAAAAAACAAAATAGTGGACTTGAACAATACTGTAGACCAAATGAACTTAACAGACATATACAGAACATTCAATCTAACAGCAATGGAATACACATAAAACACTCTTCAGGATATCTCATGTGTTAAGCCACAAAACAAGTATAACCACATTTAAGAAGATCTAAATCATTTCAAGTCTTTTCCAATCACAATGACATGAAACTAAAAATACAAGAGAAATTTTAGAAAATTCACAAATATGTGCAAATTAAACAACACACTCTTGAATAAATAACTTTGCACCTCATGTAATGAGAAAAGGAAAAACATACTAACCCTAAAGTGAACAAAAGAGAAATAATAAAGATCAGAGCAGAAATAAATGAAACAAACTAGAAGCATTACTGAAACTAAGAATTGGTTTTTGAAAAGATAAACAACATTGACAAACCTTTAGCTACACAAAGAAAAAAGATGGGGCATGTTGGGGGTATGGTAGGGGGATGAGAGTATTAGAAAGGATGACTAATGCATGCTGGGCTTAATACCTAGATGATGGATTGACAGGTGCAGTAAATCACTATGGCACATGTTTACCCATGTAACAAACCTGCACATCCTGCACATGCAACCTAGCACTAAAAAGAAAAAGAGACAAGACTCAAATAAGTAAAAGATAAATGAAAGAGAAGACATTAAAACTGATACCACAGAAATAGAAAAGATCATAGGAGAATATATGAACAATCCTGCTGTAATAAATTTCACAAGCTAGAAGACACTGATAAATTTATAAACTCATACAATCTACCAAGAATCATGAAGAAATAGAAAAATATGAACACACCAATAACAAATAAGGAGAGTGAAGCAATAATCAAAAAAAAAGAAAAGCCCACAACCAAATAACATTACTGGTGGATTCTATCAAACATTTAAAGAATTAATTAATACTAATCCTTCTCAAACTCTTTTAAAAAACTGAAGACAATGGAATACTTTCAACCTCATTTTATTAATCCAGCATTACCTTGATACTAAGGCCATGAAATAACTCAACAAGAAACACACACACACACACACACACACACACACACACGCCAATTTATCCAATGCATGTAGATGCAAAAATCCTCAACAAAATACTAGCAAATCATATTCAACAGCACATTAAAAGGATCATACACTATGATTAAGATTTGTCCCTGAGATGTAAGGATGATTCAAAGTAAATAAACCAATATGACATACCACACTAATAGAAAGAAGGATAAAAATTATAGAATCATCTCATTAGAAAAAAAATATATTTAACAAAATTCAACACATTTGCATGACAAAAACTCTCAAGAAATTAGATATACAAAGAATATGCCTTAACATAATAAAGTCCATAGATGACAAGTTCACAGACAACATCATATTCAATGGTGAAAGCAGAGATTTTCCTCTAAGATCAGGAATAAGACAAGGATGTCTACTCTCACCACTTCTATTCAACATAGTACTGGAAGTCCTTGCCAGAGAAATTAGTCCAAGAAACTAAAGCAGTAGGGGGGCAGGGGGAAATAAAAGGTTCCAAATTAAAAAAAAAAAAAAAGATATAAAACTGTCTCCATTTGCAGATGGCATGGTCTCACAAACAGGAGAATCCATGAAAAAAAAATTGTTAGAACTAATAGATGAATTCAGTAAAGTTGTATAATATAAAGTCAACATTAAAAAAATCAGTTGTTTCTATACTGTAATATCAAACCATCCACAAAAGAAATTAAGCAAGCAATCCCATTTATAAGATCATCAAAAACAAGAAAATGATTAGCAGTATAGTAACCAAGATGAAAGATCTATACACTGAGAGCTATAAAACATTGATAAAAGAAATAAGATATAGTATTGTTAAAATGTTCATACTACCCAAAGTAATCTACAGATTCAATGCAAACCTTATCAAAATTTACATAGAATTTTTCACAGAAATAGAAAAAACAATCCTAAAATTTGTATGGAACCACAAAGATCCTGAATAACCATAGCAATCTTAAGTAAGAAGAATAAAGCTGAAGGCATCACACTTTCTGATTTCAAAATCTACTACAAAGCTTTAATAATCAAAACAGCATATCACTACCATAAAAACAGACATATAGACCAATGGAACAGAATTGAGAACCCAGAAATTAATCCACACATATATCGCCAACTAATGTTCAACAAGTGTTCCAAGAATACATAATGAAGATAGTTTCTCCAATAAATTGTGTTAGGAAAGCTGGATATCCACACATAAAAGAATGAAATTGAACCCTTATCTTATACCATGCACACCAATCAAATCACAGTGTGTTAAGATCTGAAACAATAATACCCTTAGAAAACAAATAGGAAAAAAAAAAAACTCTTTGACATTGTTCTCAGCAACAATTTTTAGACTATGACACCAAAAGCATAGGCAATAAAAGCAAAAATAAACAAGTGGCATTACATCAAAATAAAAAGCTTCTGCAAAGCAAAGGAAACAATCAACAATGAAAAAGCAACCTAAACAATGAGTAAATGTATTTGCCATCTGTGTATCTGAAAAGGAGCTAATTTCCAAAACAAGTAAGGAACACATAAAATCAATAGCAAAAGGATGATTAATCTGATTTTTAAATGGGCAGGAGACGATCCCAGATGGCTGAATAGGAACTGCTCTGGAGATTCCAGTGAGATCGCAAAGGGTGAGTGATCACTGCATTTCCAAACGAGTTTTTATTGCCCACAGACCAAGAGATTCCTGGGCAGAAAAGAGTCACGAGTCTCCAGCACAGCTGTTTCAGCCAGTGCAGCGGGTCTCCACACAAAAACTCACACATATCTGGGCGGCCATTTCAACTGGTGCCTGAAATGCCTGGGAGACAGAGTCGTCCATTCAACTGAAAAAAAGGGGGCTGAAACAGGGAGCCAGGTGATCTGGCTCAGTGGGTCCCACTAACACAAAGACCAGCAATCTGAAATGCTCTGGATTGACAGTTTTACAGCAAGCACAGCTGGACCCAGGAGGATCCAGCTCTGTGGCGGGGAAGGGCATCCACTATTACCGAGGCAGTCCACCACTTCCAAGGCAGTCCACCACTACTGAGGCAGTCCACCACTACTGAGGCAGTCCACCACTACTGAGGCAGTCTGCCATTACCGAGGCAGTCTGCCATTACCGAGGCAGTCCACCATTACAGAGACAGTCCACCATTACTGAGGCAGTTCTAACTATACCTCTATAAACAAAACTGCAAGGAAGTTCACACAGCATCTGGACAGAGCCCATGGCAATTCAGCAACACCTCTGCTGGCAGACTGTGACTAGGCTACCTCCTCACTGGGCAGGGCATCTCTGAAAAGAAACAGCAGCATGTCAGTAACTTATAAATAAAGCCTCACCTTCCCAGGACTGAGCACCGGGGAAAAAAAGGCAGTTATGAGTTCTGCTGCACCAGACATAAATGTACCTGCCCAGCAGCTGTTAATGGAACAACAGATCTCACAGCTCAGCACTTGAGCTACTATAAGGGACAAACCATCTCTTCAGCTTCGTGACCCCATATATCCAAAGAGACACCTCATAAAGGAGAGCTCAGGCTGACATCTGGTGGGTATCCTTTTGGGACAAAGACAACAGAAGAAGAAACTGGCAGCAACCCTTACTGTTCTGCAGCCACTGCATATCACCCCCAAGCAAGAAGTGTCTGGAGTGGACCTCCAGCAGTCCTGCAGCACAGGGGCCTGACTGTTAGAAGGAAAACTAAAAAACAGAAAAAAATAACTTCATCATCAACAAAAAAGATGTTCACTCAGAGATCCCATCCCCCATCCAAAAGTCACCAACTACAAAGACCACAGGTAGATAAATACACAAAGATCGGAAGAAACCAGCACAAAAAGGATGAAAACACCCAAAATCAGAATGCCTTTCCTCCTCCAAGGGATCACAACTCCTCACCAGCAAGGGAACAAGGCTGGATGGAGAATGAGTCTGATGAATTGACAAAACAGGCTTCAGAAGGTGGATAATAAACTTCTCTGAGCTAAAAGAACGTGTTCTAACCCAATGCAAAGAAACTAAGAACTTTGAAAAAGGGTTTGATGAAATGCTAACATGAATAAACAGCTTAGAGAAGAACATAAGGGAATCAATGGAGCTGAAAAACACATCACGAGAGCTTCATGAAGCATACACAAGTTTCAAGAGCCAAATCTACCAAGCAGAAGAAAGGGTATCAGAAATTGAAGATCAAATCAATGAAATAAAACAAGAAGGCAAGATTAGAGAAAAAAGAGTAAAAAGAAACAAACAAAGCCTCCAAGAAATATGGGATTATGTGAAAACACCCACTCTACGTTTGACAGGTGTACCTGAATGTGACAGAGAGAATGAATCCAAGCTGGAAAACACTCTTCAGGATATTATCCAGGAGAACTTCCCCAACATAGCAAGTCAGGCCAATATTCAAGTCCAGGAAATACAGTATACACCATAAAGATATTCCTCAAGAAGAGCAACCCCAAGGCACATAATCATCAGATTCACCAGGGTTGAAATGAAGGAAAAAATGCTAAGGGCAGCCAGAGAAAAAGGTCGGGTTACCCACAAAGGGGAGCACTTCAGACTCACAGCGGATCCCTCAGCAGAAACCCTACAAACCAGAAGAGAGTGGGGCCCAACATTCAACATCCTTAAAGAAAAGAACTTTCAACCTAGAATTTCATATCTAGCCAAACTAAGCCTCATAACCAAAGGAGAAATAAAATTATTTAAGAACAAACAATTGCTCAGAGATTTCATCCCACCAGACCTGCCTTACAAGAGCTCCTGAAAGAAGCACTAAACATAGAAAGGAACAACCAGTACCCACCACTCCAAAAAAGTACCAAATGATAAAGAGCATTGACACAATGAAGAAACTGCATTAACTAATGGGCAAAACAGCCAGCTAGCATCAAAATGGCAGGATCAAATTCACACATAACAATATTAACCTTAAATGTAAATGGGCTAAATGCCCCAGTCAAAAGACACAGACTGGCAAATTGGATAAAAAGTCAAAACCCATGGGTGTACTGTATCCAGGAAACCCACCTCATGTGCAAGGATACACATAGGCTCAAAATAAAGGGATGGAGGAAGATTCACCAAGCAAACTGTGAGCAAAGAAAAGGAGGAGTTTTAAACCTAGTCTCTGATAAAATAGACTTTAAGCCAACAAAGATCAAAAGAGACAAAGAAGAGCATTACATAATGGTAAAAGGATCAATGCAACAAGAAGAGCTAACCATCCTAACTACATATGCACCCAATACAGGAGCACCCAGATACATTAAGCAGGTTCTCAACTATGTACAAAGAGACTTAGACTCCCACACCATAATAGTGGAAGATTTTAACACTCTGCTGTCAATATTAGACTTATCAACCAGACAAAAAATTAAGGATATCCAAGACTTGAACTCAGATCTGGACCAAGAAAACCTGATAGACATTTACAGAATTCTCCAACCCAAATCTACAGATATACATTCTTCTCAGCACTGCATTGCACCTACTCTAAAACTGACCACATAATTGGAAGTAAATCACTCCTCAGCAAATGCAAAATAACAGAAATCATAACAGTCTCTCAGACCACAGAGCAATCAAATTAGAACTCAGGATTAAGAAACTAACTCAGAAATGCACAACTTCATGGAAAATGAAAAACTGACTTTTGAATGTTGACTGGATAAACAATGAAATGAAGGCACAAAGATGTTCTTTGAAACTAAAGAGAATGAAGGCACGACATACCAGAATCTCTGGGACACATTTAAAGCAGTGTCTAGGGAAAAATTTTTAGCAATAAATGCCTACATGAGAAACAAGGGAAGATCTAAAATCGACACCCTATCATCAAAATTGAAAGAGCTAGAGGAGCAAGATTTTAAAAACTCAAAAGCTAGCAGAAGACAAGAAATAACTAAGATCAGAGCAGAACTGAAGGAGACAGAAACATACAAAAAAAAAAGTCAAAAAATTAATCAAGGAGCTCGTTTTTTCAAAAGATCAACAAAATAGACCACTAGCCAGATGAATAAAAAAAAAAGAGAGAAGAATCAAATAGATGCAAAAAAAGATAAAGGGGATATTACCACAGATTCCACAGAAATACAAACCACCATCAGAGATCACTACAAATATCTCCATGCACGTAAACCAGTAAACCTGGAAGAAATGGATAAATTCCTGGGCACTTGCACACTCCCAAGCCTAAACCAGGAAGAAGTCAAAACCCTGAATAGACCAATAAAAAGGGCTGAAGTTGAGGCAGCAATTAATAGCCTACCAACCAAAACAAGCCCAGGTCCAAATAGATTCACAGTCAAATTCTGCCAGACATACAAAGAGGAGCTGGTACCACTCCTTCTGAAACTATTCCAAACAATACAAAAAGAGGGAATCCTTCCCAAATCATTTTATGAGACCAACATCATCCTGATACCAAAACCCAGCAGAGACTCAGCCAGAAAAGAAAACTTCAGGCCAATATGCATCATGAACATAGATGCAGAAATCTTCAATAAAATACTGGCAAACTGACTGCAACAGCACATCAAAAAGTTTATCCATCACATTCAAGTAGGCTTCATCCTGGGAATGCAAGGCTGGTTCAACATAAGCAAGTCTATAAATGTAATCCACCACATAAATGGTACCAAAGACAAAAAGCACACGATTATCTCAATAGATGCAGAGAAGGCCTCCAACAAAATTCAACAGCCCTTTATGTTAAAAACTGTCAATAAACCAGAAACATACCTCAAAATAATAAAAGCTATTTACAAAAAACCCACAGTCAATAGCGTACTTAATGGGCAAAAACTGGAAGCACTCCCTTTGAAATCTGGCACTAGACACAGATGCCCTCTCTCACCAATCCTATTCAATATAGTATTGGAAGTTCTTGCCAGAACAATCAGCCAAGAAAAAGAAATAAAGCACATTCAATTAGGAAAGGAGAAAGTCAAATTGTCTCTATTTTCAGACAACATGATTGTATATTTAGAAGAGCCTATCATCTCAGCTCAGAATCTCCTGAAACTGATAAGCAACTTTAGCAAAGACTCAGGATACAAAATCAATGTCCAGAAATCACAGGCATTCCTATACACCAATCATAGACTTAAAGAGAGCCAAATCAAGAATGAACTGCCATTCACAATTGCTACAAAGAGAATAATATACCTAGGAATACAACTAACAAAGGATGTAAAGGACCTCTTCAAGGAGAACTACAAACCACTGCTAAAGGTTTGTATACTACATTGAAAAGGATTGGTGAGAGAGGGCATCTGTGTCTAGTGCCAGATTTTATTTATAAACAACAGGGGACACAAACAGATGGAAAAACATTCCATGCTCATGGTTAGGAGGAATCAGTATTGTAAAAATGTCCATACTGCCCAAAGTAATTTATAGATTCAATGCTATCCCCATAAAGCTACATATGACCCTCTTCACAGAACTGGAAAAAAACACCTTAAACTTCATATGGAACCCAAAAAGAGCCCACATAGCCAAGTCAATTCTAAGCAAAAGAAAAAAAAAATCTGAAGGCATCATGCTACCTGACTTCAAACTATACTACGAGGCTATAGTCATCAAAACAGCATGGTACTCATACCAAAACAGAGATATAGACCAATGGAACAGAACAGAGGCCTCAGAGGCAATGCCACACATCTACAACAAGCTGATCTTTGACAAACCTGAGAAAAACAAGCAATGGGGAAAGGATTCCCTGTTTAATAAATGGTGTTGGAAAAGCTGGCTAGCCATGTGCAGAAAGCAGAAACTGGACCCCTTCCTGACATCTTACACTAAAATTAACTCGAGATAGATTAAAGACTTAAACATAAGATGTTAACACCATAAAAACTCTAGAAGAAAACCTAGACAAAGCCATTCAGGACACAGGCATATGTAAGGATTTCATCACTAAAACACCAAAAGCATTGGCAACAAAAGCCAAAATAGACAAATGGTATCTAATTAAACTCCAGAGCTTCTGCACAGCAAAAGAAACAATCATTAGAGCAACTGGCAACCAACAGAATGGGAAAATATTTTTGCAATCTACCCATCTGACAAGGGGCTAATATCCAGAATCTACAAAGAACTAAAGCAGATTTACATTCAAACCCATTTACAAACAAACCCATTCAAAAGTGGGCAAAGGATATGAACAGGCATTTCTCAAAAGAAGACATATATGAGGCCAATAGACATATTAAAAAACGCTCATCACTGGTCATTAGAGAAATGCAAATCAAAACCACATTGAGATACCATCTCATGCCAGTTAGAATGGCCATCATTAAAAAATCTGGAGACAACAGATGCTGGAGAGGATGTGGAGAAATAGGATCACCTTTACACTGTTGCTGGGAGTGTAAATTAGTTCAACTATTGTGGAAGACAGTGTGGCGATTCCTCAAGGAACTAATAATAGAAATTCCATTTGATCCAGCAATCCCATTACTGGGTATATACCCAAAGGATTATAAATCATTCTATTATAAAGACACATGCACACGTATGTTCACCGTGGCACTGTTTACACTAGCAAAGACCTGGAACCAACCCAAATGCCCACTGATGATAGACTGGACAAAGAAATGTGGCACAGATACACCATAGAATACTATGCAGCCATAAAATACAATGAGTTTGTGTCCTTTGTAGGGACTTGGATGAATCTGGAAACCATCATTCTCAGCAAACTGACACAAGAACAGAAAATAAAACACTGCATGTTCTCACTCATAGGCGGGTGTTGAACAATGAGAACACATGGACAGAGGGAAGGGAACGTCACACACTGGGGTCAGTTGGGCTAGGGGAGGGACAGCAGGGAGTGGGGAGGGTGGGGAGGGATAACGTGGGGGAAAATGCCAAATATAAATGATGGGGGAATGGAGGCAGCAAACCACCTTGCCATGTATGTACCTGTGCAACAACCCTGCATGATCGGCACATGTACTCCAGAACCTAAAGTACCATAAAAATAAAAAATAAAAATAAATAAATAAAGAGTTTGAGATCAGCCTGTCCAACATGATGAAACCCCATCTCTACTGAAAATACAAACATTAGCCAGGTGTGGTGGCAGGCACCTGTAGTACCACATACTTGAGAGGCTGAGGCAGGAGATTCACCTGAACCTAGGTGGAGGTTGCAGTGAGCTGAGATCACGCCATTGCACTCCAGCCTGGTGACAGAGGGAGACTCCATCTCAAAAACAACAACAACAAAAAAGCCTCCAAGAAGTCTGAGATAATGTTAAGCAACCAAACATAAGAATAATTGGTGTTCCTGATGAAGAAGAGAAAAGGTTGGAAAACATATCTGACAGAACAATTGAGGAAAATTTCCACAGACTTGCTAGAGATCTAGACATCTAAATACAAGAAGCCCAAGGAACACCTGGAAAATTTATCACAAAAAGATCATTAACTAGGCACAAAGGCATCAGGTTATCTAAAGTTAAAGAAAAGAATCATTTTTTTTAGACAAAGTTTCTCTCTTGTTGCCCAGGCTGGAGTAACAATGGCATGGTCTTGGCTCACTGCAACCTCTGCTTCCCCATATAAGCAATTCTCTTGCCTGATACTCCCAAGTAGCTGGGATTACAGGTTCCTGCAGACACACCTGGCTAATTTTTGTATTTTTAGTAGAGACAGGGTTTCACCATGTTGGCCAGGTTGGTCTCTAACTCCTGACCTCTGGTGATTTCTTATCTCAGCCTCCCAAAGTGCTGGGATCATAGGCCTGAGCTCCCACACCTGGCAATAAAGGAAAGAATCTTAAGGGCCATGAGGCAAAAGCATCAGGTAATCTCTAAAGGAAAACCTAACAGATTAACAGTAGATTTTTCAGCAGAAACCCTAAAAGCTAAAATAAATTGGAGCCCTGTCTTTAGCCTCCTTAAACAAAACAATTATCAATCAAGAATTTTGTATCCAGCAAAACTAAGCTTCATAAATGGAGAAAAGGTGGTCTTTTTCAGACAAATGCTAAGAGAATTCACCATTACTAAACCAGCACCATAAGAATTGCTGAAAGGAGCTCTACTTGAAACAAATCCCCAAAACACACCAAAATAGAACTTTCTTAAGCATAAATCTCACAGGACCTGTAAAACAAAACCATAATTTAAAAAACAAGTTATTCAGGCAACAAATAGCACAATAATAGAATGGCACCTCACATCTCAATACTAATGTTGAATGTAAATAGCCTAAATGCTCCACTTAAAAGATACAGAACGGCAGAATGGGTAAGAATTCACCAACGAAATATCTTCTGCCTTCAGGAGACTCACCTAACACATAGATATTCACATAAGCTTAAGGTAAAAGGCTGGAAAAATATATTCCATGCAAATGGACACGAAAACCCAGCAGGAATAGCTATTCTTATATCAGACAAAACAAGGTTTAAAGCAACAGCAATTTAAAAAGACAAAGAGGAACATTAGATAATGATGAAAGGACTTGTGCAACAGGAAAATATCACAATCCTAAACGTATATACATCTAACACTGGAACTTCAAAATTTGTAGAAACAATTACTACCAGAGCTAAGAAATGAGATAGACAGCAACACAATAATTTGGGGGACTTCAATACTCCACTGACAGCACTAGACATGTCATCAAGACAGAAAGTCAACAAAGAAACAATTGAATTAAACTATACCCTGGAACAAATGGACTTAACAGATATTTACAAAACATTCTACCAAAAAACTACAGACTATACATTCTATTCATCAGCACATGGAACTTTCTGCAAGATAGACAATATGATAAGCCATAAAACAAGTCTCAAGAAATTTGAGAAAACTGAAATTTTATCAAGTACTTTCTCAGAGCATAGTGGAATAAAACTGGAAATCAACTCCAAAAGGAACCCTCAAAACCATGCAAATACATGGAAATTAAATAACATGCTCCTGAATGATCGCTGGGTTAGCAATGAAATCAAGATGGAAATTCAAAAATTATTGGAACTAAATAATAGTTGCACAATCTATCAAAACCTCTCGGATACAGCAAAGACTGTGCTAAGAGGAAAGTTCATAGCCTTAAATGTCTACATCAAAAAGTCTGAAAGAGCACAAAATCTAAGGTCATACCTCAAAGACTAGAGAAACAAAAACAAATCAATCCCAGCCCCAGGAGAAGAAAGGAAATAACCAAGATTGGAGCAGAATTAAATAAATTGAAACAAAAAAATTACAAAAGATAAATGAAACAAAAATATGGTTCTTTGGAAAAATAAATAAAATTGATAGACCATTAGCAAGACTAACCAGAAAAGAAAAGAGAGGATCCAAATAAGCTCAATTAGAAGTGTAATGAGAGATATTACAACTGATACCACAGAAATACAAAAGATTATTCAATGCTACTATAAACGCCTTTATGTGCATAAACTAGAAAATGTAGAGGAAATGGGTAAATTCCTGGAAATATACAACCCTCCTAGATTAAACCAGGTAGAAATAGAAACTAAACAGACCAATAACCATCAGTGAGATTGAAATGGCAGTAAAAAAAATCCCACAAAAAAGTCCAGGACCAGATGAACTCACAGCTGAATTCTATCAGACATTCAAATAATTGATACCAATCCTATTGACACTATCTAAATAGACAGAAAAAGAGGAAATCCTCCCTAAATCATTCTATGAAGCCGGTTTATCACCCTAATTCTAAAACCAGGAAAGGACAGAGCAAAAAAAGAAAACTACAGTCCAATATCCCTAATGAACATAGATGCAAAAATCCTCAACAAAGTACTAGGAAACCAAATCAAACAGCATATCAAAAATGTAATTCATCATGATCAAGTGGGTTTCATACAATGGAGGTAGGGATGGTTTAACATGCACAAGTCAATAAATGTGATATACCACATAAACAGAATTACAAACAAACATCACATGATAATCTCAATAGATGCACAAAAAACATTTTACAAAATCCATGTTGTGATTAAAACCCTTAGCAAAATCAGCATAGAGGGGACATCCTTAACGTAATAAAAGCCGTCTATGACAAACCCACAGCCAACATTATACTGAGTGGGAAAGTGTTGAAAGCTTTCTCCCTAAAAACTGGAACACAACTAGGACACTCACTCTCATCACTTCTATTCAACATAGCATTGGAAGTTGTAGTCAGAGCAATCAGTCTAGCAAAAGAAATAAACGGCATCCAAATTGGGAAAGAGAAAGTTAAACTGTCACTGTTTGCTGATGATATGATCATATACCTAGAAAACCCTAAAAACTCCTCCAAAAAGGAAATGATAAATAAAAACAGCAAAGTTTCAGGATACAAAATTAATGAACACAAATCAGTAGCTCTGCTATACACCAACAGTAACCAAGCTAAAAATCAAATCAAGAACTCAACCTTTTTGTAATAGCTGCAAAAAAATTAAACAAAATACTTAGGAATACGCCTAACCAAGGAGGTGAAAGAAATCTACAAGGAAAACTGCAAAACACTGCTGAAAGAAATCATTGATGACACAAACAAATGGAAATACGTCACATGCTCATGGATACATAGACTCAGTATTCTGAAAAATGACCATGCTGCCAAAAGCAATCTACAAATGCAATGCAATTTCCATCAAAATATGACTATCATTCTTTACAGAACTAGAAAACACAATCCTAAAATTTATATGGAACCAAAAAAAGAGACTGCAAAGGCAAGGAAAGGCTAAGCAAAAAGAACAAATCTGGAGGCCTCACACTACCCGACTTTAAACTATACTGTAAGGCCATAGTCACCAAAACAGCATAATACTTGTATAAAAATTGACACATAGACCAATGTAACAGCATAGAGAACCCAGAAATAAAGCCCAGTACTTAACAGCCAACTGATTTTTAACAAAGCAAACAAAAACATAAAGGGGGGAAGAACACCCTATTCAATAAATGGTACTGTGATAGCTGCCTAGCCACATGTAGAAGAATGGAACTGGATCCTCATCTCTTACCTTATACAAAAATCAACTCAAGATAGATCAAATACTTAAATCTAAGACCTGAAACCACAAAAATTCTAGAAGATAACATTGGAAAAACCCTTTTAGACACTGGCTTAAGCAAAGACTTCATGACCAAGAACCCAAAAACAAATGCAACAAAACCAAAGATACATAGATGGGACTTAAACTGAAAAGTTTCTGCACAGCAAGAAAAAAAAAATTAGCAGAGTAAACAGACAACCCACAGAGTGGGAGAAAATCTTCGAAATTTATACATCCAGCAAAGGAATAATACCCAGAATGTACAAGGAAATAAAACAAATCAGTAAGAGAAAAACAATCCCATCAAAAAGTGGGCTAAGGACATAAATAGACAATTCTCAAAAGATTATATGCAAATGCCAACAAACATATGAAAAAAAGCTCAACATCACTAATGATCAGGGAAATGCAAATCAAAACCACAATGCAATGCCACCTTACTCTTGCAAGAATGGCCATAATCAAAAAATGAAAAGATAATAGATGTTGATGTGGATGTGGTGAAAAGTGAATACTTTTACACTGTTGGTGGGACTGTAAACTAGTATAACCACTATGGAAAATAATGTGAAGTTTCCTTAAAGAACTAAAAGTAGAACTACCATTTGATCCAGCAATCCCACTACTGGGTATTTACCCAGAGGAAAAGAAGTCATTATAGAAAAATGATACTTGCACATGCATGTTTATAGCAGCACAATTTGCAATTGCAAAAATATGAAACCAGCCCAAATGCCCATCAATCAATGAGTGGATAAAGAAATTACGGGGTGTGTGTGTGTGTGTGTATGTGTGTGTGTGTGTGTGTGTACATGGAATACTATTTATATATATACACCACCATGGAATACTACTCAGCCATAAAAAGGAATGAAATAATAGCATTCGCAGTAACCTGGATGGAATTAGAGACCATTATTCTAAGTGAAGTAACTCAGGAATGGGAAAACAAACATCACATGTTCTCACTCATAAGTGGGAGCTAAGCTATGAGGATGGAAAGGCATAAGAATGACACAATAGACTTTAGAGACTTGGAGAAAGGGTTGGGGGGAAGGATAAAAGACTACACATTGGATACGGTGTACACTGCTCAGGTAATGGGTTCACCAAAATCTCAGAAATCACCACTAAGGAACTTATTCAAGTAACCGAACACCACCTGTTCCCCAAAACCCTATTGAAATAAATAAAATCTATTTTGTTTCATGCTTAAAAAAAAAACCCACTAAAGCTATTTAATAAAATTTAAAAGTTTAAAAGTAAAACAAAAAAATACAAAGTTCAAAGTTTACCAATTATATGTAGAAATGTAAAAGATAAAAAATGTGGCATGTGGATTCAATAGGAGCTATAGTCTAAATGCGTCCTCCAACATTCATGTTGATTCCTTTTTCTTTTGAGACAGGATCTCACTGTCACCCAGGCTGCAGTGCAGTGGTGTGATCTGAGTTCACTGTAGCCCCGCCTCCCATGTCCAAGCAATTCTCCCTTGATTGGTCTCCCAAGTCGCTGGGATTACAGCATGTGCCACCATGCCTGGCTAATTTTTGTGTGTTTTGGGTAGAGATGAGGTTTCATTATGTTTCCCAGGATGGTCTTGAACTCCTGACCTCAAGTTATCCACCCTCCTCAGCCTCCCAAGTGCTGGGATTACAGGTGTGAGCCACCACACCCTGCCTACATGTTGAAATTTAATCATCAATGTGATAATATTAAGAGGTGAAGCCTTTGGGGGGTGATTAAGTCATGAAGGCTTAGTGCCTTACAAAAGGGCTTATGGGATTGAGCCTGTCTCTTCTGCCACATGAGGACACAGCTTTCATTCATAGGAAGCAGGGCTAAAGGCACCATCCCGGAGGTAGAGACTGGTCCCTCACCAGACACAAAACCTGCTGATGTTTTGCTCTTGGATTTCTCAGGCTCTGGAATGGTGATAAATAAATATATGTTCTTTATAAATTGTCCATCTCAGGTATTTTATAATAGCATCACTGAGAGACTCAGAGAATAAGGAAATGATAAATATTTGACAAGCAGTCTTAACACAGGCTGTATTTTGAAAAACAGAATCAGATTCATGCCATATGTAAAAGTAATATCTAAACAAAAAAGGTAATATAAAATACTGTTTTAAAAGGATATTTTTGAAAGATTATAACACAGAAGGCCTTCTAAGCAAAATACATCTTTCACTGAAAAAAATGAGAGATTTGAATATATACATCCCTACTACTAAACAGTTAAAGAAATGATAATCCAAGTTAGAAGGTGAGTGACAGACTATGATACAATATATACAACACAAGCAACTGGGAAAAAAGTATTTAGAAAACAGTTTCTGAAAATTAATATGAAAAGTTAAGCAACCAAGCAGAAAAAATGAGTTAAGTATGTGGAAAAGTAACTCACAGAAGAAATATAAGTGACTAGTCAAGTATTTTTAAAGGTAAAATGCTTCACTAATGGTCAGGAAAACTAAATGAAAATACCAGTATCTTTTTTCACCCAATTGCTTAGCAAAAATTAAATTATTAATAATCAGTTTTGCCTGGGGTACTGGTATAGAGAAGACTCATAATACTGGTATAATTTTAAATTAGATCCTTCTTTATGAGTGTAACTTGAAAGTCTCTATGAAAAGTTTAAATGTATAGACCTTAGACTATTAAATTCTGCTTTTCAGAATCTATCCTGAAAAAATACTTAGTATATATAGGAAAAACTTTTGCTGTATTGTTTGAAATATAGCACTTAATACTTATCAATTGTGGTATCATATTATTGAGTGTCATAAAATCATTTTTTTATGTTCTGACATACAAAAATGACCATAATAAATTGATACATGAACAAGTTATGTTTAGAATATAAAATATGATTACCTTTTATTTTTAAAATGCTTAGACACTATTGAGTGGGCATGCATATGTGCATGTGAATCAAAGCAAGATATAAAAAGCAAACCATGAATTAGAAAAATAAGTATCAACAATGTGGCTGAGTCTGAGGGTTTTGCACAATTTAATTTTTTTAGATATTAATCTATTGTTCAAATTAAATTTTATACAAAATTTTGAAAAGCAAAAGTGAAAAGAAAACAGAGCTTCTGTTATTGAAACAAGCACTATCCTGTCCCAACAACCCGAAGCTCCTCTGTGGAAACTCCTAGGGCTCCTTGGGAAGAAGGCTTGAAAATCACTATGTCTGGCTAATGCTGGTATGTACTAGCAAAGCATTTCTTGCTTTCTTCTTTTCCACTGCTCCCAGGAAATAGTCAATTACAAAACAATGACACCCTATGTGTTTAGCAATGTATTTATATTCAACAACAAAAATGAAAGCAAAAGCAAGGAGAGAGAGAAACCACAGGAATCATTGTTCCATGTGGCCCCATCCCTGCTTCTACTTGGAAGCCAGGGTCCTATGTAAAGTTAGTCTACTGGACTAGAGGTGAAAATGCTGTTAATTATTCAGTCTTTGTTCCCAAGTGCTCTCATGGTATAAGTTTCTTGTCGTAGTGAATATAATTCTAATATTTAAAAACCCCGGAATGTGTCCCAATGCTGGAGAAGATTATAACTGGATGGGCCTTAGTGAAAGATGAAAATGTTGGTTTTCACTAGCTTTTTCACAGGCAATTTCAAAAGAAAATTTGACCATACAAATTTGTGCTTTTCCCATGGCTTGGAAACCTACATGATTCCATGTAACATGTATTCCCACACAACATGCAAACTTTCACTATAGGTGGAAGTTTAAATATAGTCCAGGATTAAAGTGGAGAGTTCATTTGAACTAACTGTAGAGAAGCAGCGCTCAGAGACACAAAACCTGAATCAGAGCAGAGACTTAAGGCTAGTCATCAATACGATAGAACAAATTGACACAGACAACAGACAATACATAATGGAGCTAGTAGAGGCAACCAGAGGAAGTCCATTTGGGGAGCTTAGCACAAATCAGAGAACGTGATGTCTAGAAAGAATTTACCATCAGGTTAGATTCCTGTGGATAGGCGCCCCAGGGACAGATGGATACTGATGAAGATTCCAGAACCAAAAAATATACAGTGATTCCAGCAAGTAACTAGTGTCACAGAGGTGTGGTGCTAAGAGTCTCCAGGCATAGAACTGACATTCAGGGCTAGTGTTTGGCAAGGCAGAGTCTCAGTCTGAGTAAGACAGTGTAATTAGCAGTCAGGGATGTCAGTATAAGACAAGGGTTCCAAATTGAGGCCAATGACTCCACTCCCCACCACAGGGACACTTAGCAATGTCTGGAGACACTCTGGCTGTCATATCTGAGGGTACTAATGACATCTAGCAGACAGAGCCCAGATATGCTGCTGAACGACAATGGACAGAACAGCCACCCCCACACCCACCCACAACAAAGAATTATGTGGCTCAAAATAATGCCACTGTTAAGAAACCCTGGTATAGGGAATAAGACAGAAAAACCCGTTATGGGAACTATGACAAAAAAACTGTAGGAACAGGAGTTCACATGAACAAGGCAGAAATGTGTAAAGGAAGCAAGAGTAATACAACTAACTTGAGTTGGAACTGAGTTACCTGAGGTGTCAAATAGACTCTTTGATTTCCTTCTGATTAATGACCATGTAGGTCTTAGGACCCCAAGGAAAAGGCATTCTAGTAGGTTGATCTCTGCTTCACCACTTACTAGCAGAGTGGCTTGGGCCATTTATTTAGCATCTATACCTTTGTTTTCTTTTTCTATAAAATAGGAATAAACAATAGCATCTGCACCCAGAATTGCTATGAGACTAAAACAGGAATATGCATGGTAAGTGCTTCTAACACTATGCCCAGCTCATATTACATGGTGGATAGTTGAGAGTTGGAGATGGGATTCAAATAGTTCAGCTTGGGAAAAGAGTTTTGAGAATGGAAAAGGGAGAAAAGCAGGGCATTATTGCTCCAATTCCCCAAAATATTACCTGGCAGAGGGTTTTCAGGAAAAAAAATTAATTAGGAATCAGATTTACTAAAATCCGTAATTTTATCATGGGTTAGTTAAAACTAACAAGAATACCAGAAGGAAAGTGCTCTGATATACAAGGACCTTGTTTAAAGTGTTTCAGTCTTCAAACTCCTGTGACAACGCTAAACTCCTTTTTCCTAGAGTGGTTAATTCCAGTACTATGCTCTCAGCACTTTATCCTGAAATATTCTGGGCCTGATATTTTTTCCTACTAAATCAAAGATATTCTGGAATATATTCAATCCCCCTTCTTCTCAAGACATTAAAACACAACACTAGACTATGTGCTTGGGCATCTAACACAGATGAATTAAGAGCTCTGACCAAAAAGGCTCTGATTGTCCTGTTCTACTGCATGATTAGTTTTCTGGAATTTACATAATAAGAAACAAAAAAGAAAACAAAATGAGAGGAAATGGAAAGTCATTATATTGTGTATTTGTTCCTAAAAGTAGCTTGGCTGGGGTTTCCAACCCCCTGCTGGATCCCCAGACAGATGGAAGGGAACCACCAACATATGCTGGAACTCCATCCTCATAAAGATGCCAGTAGAGAAAAGTCACATCAAGGCCTGTTACCTTGGATTCCATCTGAAAAGAGACAAAAAAACTCTAAAAGGCCATTCTTACAATGTTTGGCCTCTGAAGCTCTCCTTCAGCATGAGCCACAAAAATGTCATTCAAAACGTACCAAAGTCATGTCTCCTAGGTTGAAGAAAATGAACAGTATCAATCACCGAAAATGGAAGTCTATATAGTTGAGTAGATGTGTGCATTTGGAAAAAGTGTACTGGTTATCCAGTTGGCATATATGTGTACCCTTAAACAGTTTAAGATCTAGGATATAATGATTAATATTATGTATCAACTCGTTTGGATTGAAGAATATCTAGATAGCTGGTAAAGTACTGTTTATGGTTGTATCTGTGAGGGTGATACCAGAGGAAATTAACACCTGAGTCAGTGGATTAGGAGAGGAAGACCCACCATCAATCTGGGTGGGCACCATCCAATGGCTGCCAGCGCGGCTACAACAAAAGGAGTTGGAAGAAGGTGGGATAAGCAGCCTCCTGAATCTTCTGGATTTCATATTTCTCTTGAGCTGGGTGCTCCCTGCCCTTATACATCAGACTCCAGGTTCTCTGGCTCTTAGACTTGAACTTACACCAGTGGTTTGCTGGAGGTTCTCTGGCCTTTGGCCACAGACTGAATGCTGCACTGTCGGCTTCCCTACTTTTAAAGCTTTGGGACCTGGCCTGAGCCAGTACTGGTTTCCTTACTCCTCAGCCGGCAGGCAGCCTATGGTGGGACTTCACCTTGTGAACATGTGAGTCAATTCTCCTTGATAAACTCCCTTTCATATATTAGTTCTTTCCCTCTGGAGAACCCTAATACAAAGGAACTTCATCATCATAAAGATGGCAGTCTTTACAATGGGCAATATCTGTGCAGCATGATCACCTGACAAGTTTTTTGGTTTTGCTTTGTTTTTTTTTTTGAGATGGAGTCTTGCTGTGTCACCCAGGCTAGAGTGCAGTGGTGCAATCTGAGCTCACTGCAGCCTCCGCCTCCCAGGTTCAAGTGATTCTCCTGCCTCAGCCTTCTGGGTAGCTAGGGGTATAGGTGTGCCACGATGCCCTGCTAATTTTTGTATTTTTAGTAAAGATAGGGCTTCACCATGTTGGCCAGGCTGGTCTAGAGCTCCTAACCTCAAGTGATCTAGCTGCCCTGGCCTCCCAAAGTGCTGGGTTCGCAGGCGTGAGCCACTGCACCTGGTCTACCTGACAAGTTCAATCAGTTCTGGTGTTGTGCTTGCCTTCCTTTGAGTGTTAAGGTAAGAGAAAGGCAATAGGGACCTTGGCTAACTAATTACTTTTTAGGAAATGGGCATAATGTTGGGTCATAACCATTAATAACAACAACTAACATTTGTATTATTTTACAATTTTACCACATTTTCCTATATATCATCTCATTTGAGCTCAATATGTGTCCATTTTATAACTTTCAGAAAACTGAGGCTCAGAGAAGTTAAGTGGCTCACCCACAGTCACACAGCTAGAAAGTAATAAAAAGGGGCTCTCACCAAGATCTAACTGATTCACATCTAATGCTTGTGATTCCATGTATCTTACCACTTTCCAGCATCTTCTCTTTCAGTCAAGAAATAAGAAGAAGAGGGAAAAATAAGCCCATCTCATCTGAGAGGCTACCTACCCACAATCCTTTCTACTGTACCCTCAGGAAGAGAAAATTTTTACAGCTTCCTTTCCACCTTTCATCATCACTATGGAAGGTCCTTACAATGTAATCCAGCTTTCTCATTCCTGAATATTTTTCCCACTCTCATTTACAATGGGAATACTGCTTTCTAAAGGTTATTGGTGAAATTATTTTACATCACCATATCATATCTAGTTCATAATGTACTCCAGAATTAACCAACTTAGGTCCTCCTATTAGTCTTCATTTGCACTTAGGTCAAATTGAAAACTAAATATTTTGAATAGTGCCCATGTCATTATGTAAAAAATAACTCTTTAATGTTACTCAGGATAAATAAATGGATGGATGGATGGATGGGAAGATAAATAGATACACAGCCAGACAGAACAGAATTCAACTTCAGAGAGAAATCTGTGCTGGTGTGTCGGTGTGTGTTCCTGTATCTGTGTCTGAGAGACAGAAAAGCCCTCTACAACAGAGAGAGAGAGAGAGAGAATTCAAGCTACTTTTAAAATGCAGAAAGATTTCAGAATATATATATACAAATTCCAAAGTTGAAAGTGAAACATCACTCATTTTTAACCAGAGTAACAACAAATCTTTGATATGCCAAATATCACAGGTAAATTAAGACTTTACTATTATAATGTATGTTTATTTGGAACTATTTTTCTTTATTGAAGCTACCTTTAAGTCTTTAAGGTATGCTCACAGTTTCCTTTGGTGTTAAATTATAAAATAAATATGTACAATTATAGGCAATAGCAGAGCTGCGTGTTGTAATTGTTATGAGTAATAACCGATTCATTATGTTTGACATGATAATTGCAACTTTTGAAGATACTAACATTATCCTCAAAACATCTTGTTAACCATTTGACATTTTAAAAATTTCCCAGAGACCATATCAGCAATTAAATTCCTCAAGTCTTAGTGATACTTTGCATGTATTCTATTAGCTAATTAACTTCTATTTAAGTAACTTGAAAAATAATTGAGAAGTTACCTGTTATGAAAACAAAATGCAAAGAATACTTTTCGTGGCACTAGGATGGCAAGTTTTTTATTTACTACGCTTTGCTTAAATCCCCTTTATTATTTGGGAGTGTACTATCTAGACCCATCTTTAATTCTCCTCATGGTTTAGCCTTATGTTATTTAAGGAGATAATTATTAGCTTTCAATAGCCAAAGTAAGGGCTGAATTGCCATAGTGATATAGGACACATGCTACCAGTACAGCTACTCCAAAATCCACATTCCTGTAAAATGGGTTATATGGGTTAAAAGGAATGAGATCTGAGTATCATATCTTAACTAGAAATCCTTTTCCCATTTTTTTCTTTCTTCTCTATTTGTATTAATATAATAATATTTACTAAGCACTTAATACCTTCCAGAAAATGTGCTAAGAGCTCTATATACATTCATTCACTTAATAAATATAAAACTCTATAAAGAATTTTTATTATCTTGATCATTGACATGATAGCATCATCATTATTAATATTCTCATTTTATAAAGAAAGAAATTAAAGTTCAGGGAGGTTGAATAATTTGCAAAAGATAAGACAAAGCCAAGAGAGAAAGCTAGGTCCAGCCGATCAGAAAGTCCATTATTCTAACCATTATATTTATTCTTAAACAATGGCAGACATTCTGAGGACTAACCCTCTCAGCAGCCCCATCCCCAGCAATGCCATTCCTGTGACCAGCAGAATAGCTGCACTTTGCATGCACCCCACAGGGCCTAAGGACTGGCTCACCCAGCAGCACTGACCCCAGCAAAGCTGTACTGCCACCTCCACAAAAACCCACAGCCTAAGCTGTTATTGATTACAGCTGAAGAACGTCTTTCTTTACAAAAGCTACTTTAAAACATTGGAAGAGGCAGCTGTTCCATCAGATGTTCAGACATGAATGTAGGGATACAGAAACATGAAAAAGCAAAGAAATATGACACCTCCAAAAGAATACAATAATTCTTCAGTAACAGACTCCAAAGAAAAGAAAATGTATGAAATGCATGAAAAGGAATTTAAAATAATCTTAAGGAAATTCAGTGAAGTACAAGAAACTAAGATAGACAATTCAATGAAATCAGGAAAACAATTCATGATATAAATAAGAAATTCAACAAAAGATAGATATTATAATAAAGAGCCAAACAGAAACCTTAGAACTGAAAAATTCATTGAATGAAATTAAAAATACAATTGAGAACTTTGATAGACCAGATAAAGCAAAAGAAACAATTCCTGAAATTGAAGACAGGTTTTTGAAATAATTCAGTCAGACAAAAAAGAAAGAAAGAATAAATTAAAAAGAATAAAGAAAGCCTACGTGACTTATGGGACACCCGTAAGTAAACGAATATTCTCATTATGAAAATTCTAGAAGGAAAAGAGATGAGAAAAGGAATAGAAAACCTATTTAGCAAAT
The DNA here is from genome assembly GCF_001604975.1 of Cebus imitator. NCBI lineage: Eukaryota > Metazoa > Chordata > Mammalia > Primates > Cebidae > Cebus > Cebus imitator. Next base: position 14,165,775 of record NW_016107317.1, read on the forward strand.
AATAGCTAAAAACTTTCCAAGTCTTGGAAGATATATACACATCCAAAGCCAGGAAGCTCAAAATCCCCAAATATATTCAATCCAAAAAGGTCTTCTCTAGGGTACATTATAGTCAAACTGTCAAAAGTCAAAGACAGATAATTTCAAAAACAGAAAGAAAAAAGTATCAAGTCACACATAAGAGAATCCTGATTAGACTACCAGCAGATATCTCTGCAAAAACGTTGCAGGCCTGGAGAGAGTGAAATTATATATGTAAAGTGTTGAAAGAAAAAAACAACATTAACCAAGGATACTGTACCCAGTAAAACTATCCTTCAGAAATGGAGAAATAAAGTCTTTCCTACACAAGCAAAAGCTGAGGGAAATCACCACGACTAGACCAGCCTTACAAGAAATACTTAAGGAGGTGAGAGGATAAGAGTTGGATGTAAGAGGATAATAACCACCATCATGTAAATAAGTGAAAGTATAAAACTCATTGGCAGAGGTAAATTCTAACTCAAATTCAGAACTAGTAGAGGTACATTCACTATCAAATTCAGAATACTACATTTATATAATGACAGAATATACAACTCTTTAGTATGAATACTAAAAGATGAAATAGTCAATGATAACTATAGCTATAACAACATGTTAAGGAACACACACTGTAAAAAGATCTAAATTAAGGTATGAAAATTACAAATTGTTGAGGGGGTAAAAGTCTAGAGTATCTGTATGCAACCAAAGTTAAGTTGCTTTATTCATTTAACAAATAGTACCTCCCAATTCACACACCAGACACAAATTATAATTAAATTATAAAATTTTACAGCAGGAAAGTACATGAAAAGTTATTTATTTGAAATTCCTGATTTTACAGCTGAGAAACCCCAAGTGAACGAATTATTTAGTGATATTCTATTTGTTAGTACAAACCCCAATCCAAAAATCTGATCTCCAAAATGTTGCAAAATCTGAAATTTTTTGAGGCTATCTTGAAACCACAAGTAGAAAATTCTGCACCTGGCTTCATGTGACAGATCACAGTGAAAACACTGGTGAATAACACTTATTCAGTATCCCCAAGAGGACAAAGACTTTCCCCATGCATGCCCAGATTTTCCCACAAAAGCATATCCACAAAGAGTAATAAAATTGCATGTGTGCAGGCTGGATATGCCAATGGCAGATTTCCCACAATACCCCACATGGGGCAAAGACCTACATGCATTGTGGTGTTGTTCTGTGTGTGTTTTTTTGTTTGTTTGTTTTTGCTTGGTGTATGCTCTGTGGTGTAAAGATATTTCTAAAATGTCTAAAAATATTGAAATTAATAAACAAATTCAGTAAAGTTTCAGGATACAACCGCAACATACAAAAATCAGTAGCATTTCTATACATCAATACTGAACTATCTGAAAAAGAAATCAAGAGAGTAACCTCTATTTACAATCACTATTTTAAAAAAAAAAAAACCTAAGAATAAATTTAACTAAGGAGGTGAAAGGTCTCTACAATGAAAACTGGAAAACATTAACAAAAAATAATAATAATTGAAGAGGACACAATTAAATGGAATGATATTCCACATTCATGAACTGGAAGAATAAATATCATTAATATGTCCATGCTACCCAAAGCAATCTACAGATTTAATGCAATCTCTATAAAAATATCAATGGCATTCTATACAGAAATAGAAAAAAAAAATCCTAAAACTCATATAGAACCACAAAGTACCCCAAATAGCCAAAGCAATCTTGGGGAAAAAAAAAAAAAAACTGAAGGCATCACACTATTTGCTTTCAAATCATATACAAAGCTATTATAACCAATACAGAATGGTACTGTCATTAAAATAGAGATATAACTTAATGGAACAGAATAGAGAATGCAGAAATAAATTCACACACCTACAATCAATTTTGACCAAGGCACCAAGAACACACATTGGGGAGACAACAGTCTCTTCAAAAAGTGGTACTATGAAAACTGGATATCCACATGCAGAAGAACTAAACTAGACCCCCTATCTCTCACTGTAAACAAAAATCAACTCAAAATGGATTAAAGACTTAAATGTAAGACCTGAAGCTATAAAACTAGTGGAAGAAACCATAAAGAAGATGCTTGATGACATTGGTCTGGAAAAGGAACTTTTTGGATAAGAACTCAAAATCACAAGCAAGAAAGGCAAAAATAGACAAATGGAATGACATCAAACTAAAAAGATTGTGCACAAGGGAAAAAATCAACAGAGTGAAGAGACAACCTACAGAATGGGAGGAAATATTTACAAACTGCATCTGAAAAGAGGCCAATATCCTGATAATGTAAGGAATTCAAACAAAATAGCAAAAAAGCAAATGATCTGATTTAGAAAATGAACAAGGAATCCAAACAGATGTTTCTCAAAAGAAGGCAAACAAACAGCCAACAGGCAAATGAAAAAGATGTTCAACATTGCTAATCATCAGGAAGACGCAAATCCAAACCACAATGAGATATTACCTCATCCCAACTAGAATGACTATTATCAAAAAGACAAAAAATAACCAATACTGGCACAGATGTGGAGAAAAAGGAACCCTTATACACTGTTGTTGATAATGTAAATTGGTATAGCTATTATAAAAAATGGCATGGAGATTTCTCCAAAAATTAAAAATAGAACTACTATATGATCCAGCAATCCCACTACTGTGTATTTATCCATAGGAAATGAAATCAGCATGTCAAAAAAAAAAATAGATCTGCGCGCCCCTGTTTATTGCAGTACTAGTCACAATAGCAAAGACATGGAATCAACTTAGGTGTCTATCAACAGACAAATAGATAAAGAAAATGTATCATACACAATGGACTACTAATCAGCCATAAGAGAATGAAATCCCACCGTTTGCAGCATGGATGAACCTGGAGTTTATCATGTTAAGTGAAAGAAGGCAGGCACAGAACAAATGCCCCATGATTGCACTCATTTGTGGATTCTAAAAACACTGGTCTTGTAGAAGTACAGAGTAGGACAGTGGTTACCAGAGTCTGTGGAGGGTGGGGTGAAGGGGATTATGGAGAAAGATCAAAAGGCACAAAAATTACAGTTAGGAGGAATAAATTCTGGTGTTTTATAGCAGAGCAGGGTGACTAGTAAACATCACAGAGAATGCTTCAAAACAACTAGAAGAGAGGATTCTGAATGTTCTCACCACTAAGAAATGATCAATGTTTGAGGTCCTAAATATGCTAAATAACATAATTGGATCATTACACAATGTATACATGTATGAAAATATCACTGTGCCTCATAAATATGTACAATTATGTGTTAATTAAAAACAAAATAAAAATATATAATAAAAGTTCAAAGAAAGCTTTGATAGGCATCAGCACCACTGATAAAAATCCATATTTCTGGGCCTCACCTTACAATTCCTGATTCAGTAAGTCTGTAGAGGATCCCAAGAATTCACATTTCTAATGCATTCCCAGGTAACATGAATGCTATTTCATATTTTGAAAGTGCTGCTCACTATGTGTGGAAGAAGCTTAGAAGAAGCTTTAAAAAATGCTCAGGGACCACACTTTGAGAACCACTGCAGTGCCATATATTCCCTCCCATGGATGGCACTGTCAAATAAGTAATTAGAAATAATTGAAATGTTTATTTATTTTAGTGGCTGTTGGCCAGTGTCCTTCACAGAAGTGGGTGAGAGAGCTGGGAAATAAGTGCTGCTACTCCTAACACATTTCATCACACAAAAACTAGTCCTATGCAAGAGATTTTCTTTCCAAAACCTCCTGGCCTCTCTTACCAAATTCATAGGAAAGACACTCCCCTAAATGTATGTCATTCTTATTCTCTGAGAAGCCTATAACCACTTTTACTTCCCTAAGGATAAGAATATCACTTATGTGTTCATTTTCCAAATCCCATCTTTAGACTTTCCAAATCCAGGTCCATCATCAATGTTGTATGCAGCATGTGTGCAAAATTGGCAAAGCAATGATGCTGCCGTCCTCAGAGAAACTTGCAGAGCCTTTTTCCTGTCAATTAGCGTGAGCTTGCTCTTCATCCTGTGGGTTTGAGAATTGAGCTCTTGATTTATTGCTATGGTAAATTTGCTTATGCTAAAAACTATGCCAAGGCTGAGCTTGGAAGGAGATTTTATGGGCCAAGTAGTAAACCCCATAAAATCAGGGTTTAAAATGGAAAATGTTATTCAGAATCATTATGAGTACGTGCAGCTGGGCATTGCTATAGCAAACCTTATTTAAATGTTATCCCAAATAAGGCCATCAGAAGAACACATGTGCTATAGACACCGCCCAAATACTTGGTCAGAGAGTAAAGAAAGCCCACAGTGGCAAAGGGGTGTGAATGTCATCACCATCCCTTTGGCTATTTCCTCATTAGACAGCAATGTAGTAAGCCTTCTCAAGATGTAAACAAAGGACAAAGAATAATGATCTTTAGTGTAGGGGGAAACACAGAAGAAATATCATTTAAATCAGAAAAGGAAAAAGCATGTCTGGTGGAAAATCTTTTCAAACCCATTTTGAACAAAATTAAACTTGCTATGAATCCAAGAGCTGAAAGGATTTAATTTCAAATTAAATGTATGAAAACTGTTTACTGTAATGGCTATAATTTATATAATTATAATGATAGGCTACTATTTTTGTTCAACTTCATTTCAATTGAAATAATAGCTTTATGAACAAATCCTAAAGCCCAAGATAACTGATTACTTTGTACTCTGGGAGATGAAATGAGTTCTAAATTTCAAATGTTCTTTCCTTTGCTTGAATTATGCAGGTGGGGTCTTTGCTGATAATTCTTGGTATTCATAATAAATAGGTCTACATTTCTCAAGTTCACGGTATTTTGAAAGGGCTGCACTCACTATGGGGAGGAAGAAGCTTAGTTTAAAAAAATGCTTTAGGCCAGGAGCAGTGGCTCAGGCCTGTAATCCTAGCACGTTGGGAGGTGGGGGAGTGGATCATCTGAGGTCAGGAGTTCAAAACTAGCCTGGCCAATATGGTGAAACCCCATCTCTACTAAAAATTAGCTGGGCATGGTGGTGGGCACCTGTAATCCCAGCTACTCAGGAGGCTGAGTCAGGAGAATCACTTGAACCAAGGAGGTAGAAGTTGCAGTGAGTCAAGATCGTGCCACTGCACCCTAGCCTGGGCAACAAGAGCAAAACTCCATCTTAAAAATAAATGCTCTAAGGGCCAAGGTAAAATTCTGATACCCAAGGCAAACTATATGAAGAGATAAAGCTTTAAGGCATTTCACTCAACATGCATATATTATTCAATTTTATTTATTTATGTATCTATTTTTTTTTTTTTTTTACAAAAAGTTAGTGTGGACCTCAATCTTCATCTTCTCACTGCATACCTTAGCAAAAGAATAAATGAAGTTAATATGCACTTGGGAAAAAAGTTATCACAACATTCAATCACAGTATATAGTAATACATGCTTAAGAGAAAATAAAGACCATCTCCAGAACCACAGCATAATTTAGCACCAATACATTCAAGGTCCAAATAAAAATTCTGAATAGGTGTGATAAGACATTTAGTATTTGGCTAAGGCCCTAAATTTGAACTTTAAACAGTTAATTCTGATGCAATTAAATTTGTACCAAACAAACTTTTTTCTTAGGTGGGGGGTCCATTCTTTTCATTTTTATATAAAAATATTGGTAATATAAAAGAAAGCACTATAAAAATGCAGAAAGAATCTTAACCCAGGAGTTGTCATCAAGTCAACCTTACACCTGAAAGCAGTGTGCATGCCACATCCTATTTATTTATTTATTTTCAACAAATCTGTTTGATCATTACTAAGTGCCAGGCATTGTCCAAGATGAGTAAGGAGCAATCCTTGCTCTTAAGAAACATAAAGTCTAGTAAAGGGATAGAGTGACATAGATGAATAGCAGTAATGATGTTGCATCTATGATAGAAGTTGATGCAGCGAAATACAAAGGAGGAATGATAGATGAGGAAGGTGAGGAAATGCTTCATGAATTTTCAGCTTCCCAAAGAAGGAGACCCTTGAACTAAGCATGGAAAGATATGTAGGTGTTCACCAGGGAAGCAAGATGTTCTCCAGGTAAGAAGAATTAGGAAGGCTAATGGGGAGCATAAACAGGCAAGATGCATGAAATAGTATGATTTATTCAATTAATTGCAAATGCTCCAGTGCAACTACCTCACAGTATACAAAAAGAGATGCAGCAAGGGATGAGAGTGGAGGGGCAAATTAGGGTCAGATTACAGAGTAGTCTATGATAAGGATTTGGATCTTCATCTTTTGGAGGACCGAGGCGGGCAGATCACGAGATCAGGAGTTCGAGACCATCCTGGTCAACACAGTGAAACCTCATCTCTACTAAAAATACAAAAATTGGCTGGCGTGGTGGCATGCACCTGTAGTCCTAGCTACTCGGGAGGCTGAGGCAGGAGAATTGCTTGAACCTGGGAGGCAGAGGTTGCGGTGAGCCGAGATCGTGTCATTGCACTCTAGCCTGGGCAACAAGAGCAAAACTCCATCTCAANAAAAAAAAAAAAAAAAAAAAAAAAAAAAAAACTGAGTAGTCATTAAAGCAAGGGAGAGACATAATCAGATCCAGGTTTTATAAAGATCCTTCTAGCATCTCTTTGAGAATGGATTGGAGAAATCAAACCTAGAGATAAGAGGATACTGGAACAACCAGTTTTGGGGACAAGAAGATAACAAGAGCCAAACAAGGGCAACAGATTGAGAATAGGGACTGGAGGAAGGTAGAAGCAATCGACTTTAGCACTTGACTGGCTAAAGGAAATGAGGGATAAGGAAAAGCAGGCATCATCAACAACTCCTAAATTCCTGAAGGGATAGTGCTTCTGTTTTCTAAGATACAGAGTTCAGGAGGAGGAAAGTACTTCCAAGATACAGAGTTCAGGAGTAAAAGGCAGTGTGCTTAGGTTTGGCCATTCTGAGTTTGTGGAAACTGTGGAACATCCAGGTGATTATGGGAGATCAGTATTTTTAGGGGCTGAGGCTGGGCATCAGAACCTCTAGGCTATTCTTTACATCAAATGTGAGGCACAGTCATCCACAGTTTAGATGCCACAGCACAGTTGGTCAGTCCAACCCCAATAAAACCAAAGTTTCTTCTATGTTAGTATTTAAAGAAAATGGATAGCTAAATTCACTGAAGGTAAAAAGTAAGGTGGTTTTGCTCAATTGAAGGTGAAACAGAATGGGAAAAATGGCAAAAACATTCTGAAAACAGATCCATTTTTCCCAGATTCTCCCTGTGCCTGATATAGCTGCTTATCAGTTATTTGAATGTTAAGGTCATCTTGTACCATTGGACTAGGCCATGGCCTGGACCCTAGTTAAACAAGACGTTGGTTCAGTATTTGATATTCTGATCAACAGAGCCTTGAATTACCTTATTCCTCCACCTGGACTTCAGACCCTGTGCCTGCCTTTTCCTATGGGGAGGCCCCTAATCTTCCAGATAGACTACTGAATTTCTCACCCCCATGTTCTAGTTGGGTACCTGACCTTCCCAAACCAGTCATCAGTCCAGGAAGTCCTTCTCCAGTACTACCCACAAGCTTAACGTAACCAGAATATTTTAGAATTAAAAACACCTATTAAACACCATAGCGAAAGATAGTTTTGCTCCATCTGTAGAAAAGCAAGCTAATTCTGACACTGTTCGTTAGAAGTTTGTATATAGATGCAACACACACATAGGTAAATAAAGCAGCATTAATCAAATATATACATTAAATGTGTACAATAAAGTTGCTAAGGAGACCGCCTATATCCAAAGACCACCTTCCAAAATAGCTAAGGGCTCTGAGAATGTAATTTATTTCCCATCAGAGAAACCTATTTTGAACTTGCCTTAAGAGACCACCTGCCTAATATGGATGCAGGCCCTTTACCCAGTGCGTTAGCCTATTAAAACAAAAAGTTTAAGAAAAAAATGTATAGCCTAGACAGCTCTAGCCTCACATATGCCTGTGTCCATAAGCAATGATTTTCTTAAAACCACCCCACATGAGGTTTTAAGTGTTCCTGCTGAGTTGTTAGACCCTTGAGTACTAAGACAACAGGCTTCCAGCTGTTCCACAAGCTAAAGTGATGCTCAACAGTGGTTCTCTTAATGGTTAGTGGTTCACGGAGAGGCTATGGCCAACCTTGCTGTGAGTTTCTTGGGTTCAACTGTGGGGATCATGGTCCATAGAAGATCACTCCAGAAAATCCTTGGGCTAATTTGAGGGTTGTTCAGAGCCAACTACATTGAGTCTGGCATAATTATAGGTTATGAGGCCCCAAAGAATCATTCTATGTGTGTTGGAAGCATAAACTATAGAGAGCACTGTTAAACCGAAGACCACCTGCCAGAAAGACCACTTAATTTTAAAACCCAGGGTGGTCTCCATATGCAGATTTCATAGTTTTATGTTATGAGCAACAAAAGGTTAAATACACTGTGCTGGGTGGTAAGTTAAGAGTCAGCATGTTGAATAACAGTAGAGTCAGAAAGAAAATTCAGCCTAATTATTTAAAGAAATAAACTTCAAGCAACACAGCAGCAAACAGGAGCGGTAAATGACCCTATCTACTATCAGAAATCAGAGTTGCTGTAGAGGGGGTGAGTTAAAACGAAAAGGTGCAGGTACTAGAAAAAGAAACACAGTAGGCCTTCTCTACTCAAGGGTTACTTACTGAAGAGCCCACCTCCCTTTGCCAATTCTCTCTCAGATGTTACTGGCCAATGGGATGCCACAGAAATGCACAGGTAAAGCCTTAACATGTTGTAACCTTTAAAGACTAAGATAAACATGACTACACATACATACACATAATAATAAACCATTATAAGTAAATCTAAATTAGTAACAGGCAAATAAGCAAGGGGTGTCTGCTGGTGGTTTTGAATCTGGAGTGTATATACCTATTTTAAAAATTTTAATGAAGAATCATGGGCAGGCCCAGTGGCTCACACCTGTAAGCCCAGTATTTTGGGAGGCTGAGGCAGGAGGATAGCTTGAACCCAGGAGTTCAAGACCAATCTGGGTGACATACAGAGACCTCACCTCTACAAAAAATAAAATTAGCCAGGTATGGTGGCACAAGCCTGTGGACCCAGCTGCTCAGGTGGCTGAGATGGAAGAACTGCTTGAGCCCAGGAGGTCGAGGCTGTAGTGAGCCATGATCGCACCACTGCACTCCAGCCTGAGTGACACAGCGAGACGTTATCTCAAAAAGAAAAAAAAAGAATCTCCCTAGGTTCTTAACAATGCTTCTTTTCTTAGTTTCTTTCTCCAGTTATCACAGTTTACAGTCTCCATCAAGGGAATGAAAGAGGCCATTCCTCCCAGGATGCAAGCATAAAGGTACAGAATTCTCCACTACATGTTGCTAGGCTTATTGTTGCTCTTTCTGCATGTTGCTTGTGGGTTCTGCAATGAGTATATGGTTAAAAAAAATTTTCATTATGGCCAGGATGGCCTACCTTAAGCAGCCCAACATGTTAGGTTTTATAGCTGATGTTTGCACATTGTTAACAAATACTATGAAATCCAGGAACTCTGCCTTTAAACAGCTGTGAGAATTCACTGACTTCTAATATCTCATCCTAAAAGAGCAGCATGATTAATGAGATCCAATCTGAGCCCTTTCTAAAAACCTAACTTGAAAGTTATGAGCCCTAATAAAGATGTATTAGCACCCACTTGATACACCGTCTAAATTTTACTTTCAACTGTTGGAATTGCATCTCTTACTTTCAACTTGAGACCAGGTGGTTCGTTTTGGTAAACTGATGGCTTTGAAGAGTTTTAAAACATACCATAACCTTTTTTGTTTTATTTGGGATGGTCTGTGTTCAACATTAATTGGCTAGTAAAACTCAATCTTTTGAATTCACCTTTTAAAAATGGCCATTTTCTGAAAGACATGATGAGCCACTATTAAATGCAAACTGCATAGTATCCTATAGACATGAGATATTCCGAATTCCATTCTCTCCCAAAAACAATCACCAAAGGAAAAATAAAACTAAAATTGTCTGCAAGGTACATCTGAGTGATCAAAGACCAAAATGCTGTAAGGCATATTGTAGGGTCCATGAAACCAGTGATGTTGATATTAGTGGTTCCTGTTTCTGAAACATCACATAATTTCCATTTTGAAAGCTCAGGTCCTAACAGTGATTTGGCTTTTTAGAAATCCCTGGACACTTTGAAACAAGTTGCAGAGTTGATAAAAATCTAACTCTAGTTTAACATTGTCATAGCAGGGATTAAACAAGGTCTAGATTAATGACTTGTCTGAAATCAAAGGAATACTGTTAGTCGCCAGCACTTCCTGTGTTTATTATGTGCCATGCACTGTGCTAAATACTTGACATGGATTGTCTCATGTGTGCCTCAAAACAACCCTAGGAAAAAAATGTCACTGTCATTTGGTACAGCTAGTGCTCGACTTACGACCACGGTCAGGACTGCGGACCGGCCGTAACACGATTTGGTCGTAAGTCGAGTAGGCTATCTGTACAGTTGAAATGGTTCACAAGGAGATGGTAGTGCTGCCGGAAGCTGGTCCGCACTGTCGTACACCCAGCTGGGCAACGGTTGCGCTGCCAGACACGGAGCAGTCGTGGCTAGCGATTGTGGTCGTAAAGTCGAATGATCGTAAGTTGCATAGGTCGTAAGTCGATCAATACCTGTATTAGTTTTCTATTACTGCATAACTAATTACCACAAACTTAGCAGCTTAAAACAATACAGATTTATTATCTCACAGTGTTGGTGGTCAGTAATCCAGCACATTCTAGCTGGATTCTCTGCTCAAGGTTAAAACCAAAGGCTGAAATCAGAGTGTCACTGTCTGCATCCTCATCCGGAGGCTCTGCTAGGGAGAGAGCTGCTTCCATGCTTCTGCGACTGAGTCTCCATTTTCTTGCTAATTTTTTTCACATTGAGTAGAAAGAAACTGGGGATTTTTCAAGACCTTAATTTTGTTTTCATCTTTTAAAAATGCAAGAAATGAGAGCCCACACCAACTCCAGGTTAGAGCATGATCTATGAATGTGCTTGCATGAATCTATTTTCTTTTTAAACATCTACTTTTCATGTGTGAAATACTTCTATTTCCCGTTAATGCTGTTATTATTTAGATGCATATGCTCATTTCTAATGTAATGCAAGTTATTTCCCTCATTATTTGCTAAGTACCTAATTCCACATTGCTCTGAAGAACTACATTGGATAGACCCCAATCATTTGTCAATTTATAGGACATACATTAAACAGCAGAACTAAGTTGTAAAAATTAAAAATCATCATGTGAATTAATGCAATATATGCTTTTAATTATATAAGGAGCAAAGATAAGAGCATTTTTAACGATGAGAGGCAGAGAAAGTGCACAAGAGGATCAGGATATGCTGTTTCCTTATCCTGGAACACATACTTGCCTACTCCTGACCTGTCCACCTAACTCCTCCAGTCTAACTCTATTCATCTCTCAGATCTCAGTTCAGTTATTACCCATTCCATGAAGACTTCCTGTATCAGAAGTCTAGGTTAATTGTCCCTCCTTAGTATCCATGCTTGCCTGATCACAGCACTCATCACATTTGTTTTGTAATTACCTATTTTCAAATATACTTTTCCAAATTTCCAAATACAGAGACTACAAAAAAGACCTCACGAGGGGCTTCTGTCTTGTTCTCCATTACCTCCTCAGCACTTAGTATACTGTCTGGCAAATAGTAGACACAAATTAAATGTATGTAAAATTATTGAATTAAGTTGGGCCTGGTACCCAAGGGAAACGTGTGAGCTGATAAAGCAGAGAGGAAAAATCAGTTCTTTGGTAAATTTAGAAACTCCTAAGGGTAGAGATGGGGTTCTGGAAATTGCTGCCATTGGTGGTGTTCTATTTAATCAACACATTCAATTCAAATCATTTTGATAAACATTCATTGAGCACCTACCATCTAATGGCAGGGACTATGTTAGGCAGTGGAGCTCCCAGAAGTGGTCTGGGACCCGCAGGGCTGCTGCTGAGATCAGACCTCCCTCTTACAGTCAGACAGTCCCTTGCACTATTTGTCTTGAGATCCCTCCCCAAGAAGAAAACAATCACTCAGTGGCCACACACCTTCTTAATGAGTACTCAGGACTACAGCCTGATTGCTCACCTATGTCCAAACAATTTTCAAACAAAGATCATTATGCCTCACGGCTCTGTCATCACCAGAATCCCGAGTCTCCACGTTATCCATCCATACCTGCCATCTTCTACCACCAGCCAATTCCACTTCAGCTACCCAACTGCCAAGGTCATGGCCTTCATTTTTTCTCAAACTATTCCAACCATGCTCAGATTAGAGTTTCAAGCATCCCACTCTGACAACCATTTCCAAATCTCCCATTTGTCCATTTTTGATCATTTGTCTATTTTTGTCCCATTCCAGTAATTCTTCAAACACATGGAGACTTTAGCTATATATAAGAGCTAAAATTAAGGTTTAATATTACATGCTTGGAACAATCTGGAAGGTCTTGAATGACCTAGCAACATGCGCCCCTCCCTTCTCCACCCCCACAGATAAAATCTTCCAGCCAAACAACCCTCCTTATCATTGGGACCAGGAACAGCTCCTGCTTGTCCCTGAGCAGCATGTTTCAGTTCCCTGTGAGCACACAGAATTATTCAAATAAATCAATCACATTCTCCAGTGGGAACCAGATGTTGCTACCCTTTAGAAAATGAAGCCCAGCCCCTACAAATTTGCATTGCCCACTCTATTCCCAAGTGTAAAACCTGTGTGGCCCAGCATGGCATCGGTGCCCTCCTCCCTCAGGCTATAAGGATATGTGATTAATAAACAACTGTTAATCTTATCTGTCCAGTATTGGGTACTATAGCCATTCCCATAACCCTAGGGCAGGAATCTCTTCTTCACCAATGGACTGAAGAGGAAATGATCCAAACACTTATTCTTCTAGCCCATCCTAGATTCTGTGGTTCATCATTAAAATCATCACTTCAACACTTTTAACTCTCTTGCCCTTCATTTCCACCATCATGCTCTTCTAGAAAACACAGTTAATTAAACTCAACCATCAGTTCCATATCTGCAAAAAGAACACTTTACTGAAGAAAATGACACAATCCTATTCTCTGATCTCTTGTAAAGGTCATGAGCATATATTTTAAATAAGCACTCACTTAGTTATTCACTTAGTAACTTCCCGCATTCTGAGATCAGTGTCTCATGCTCATAGCCTGTAGCCCCAGACTCCTCCCACCCCACCTCATTACACTCCAGACTTACTAACCTGTTTGTTCCTTGAACTCATGAAAAGTGTTTCCACCTCTGGGTTTTCCTACTTGCTGTTCTCTCTACCAAGGATTCTCTTCCTCAAAATATTTACATGACTATTGGCAATAATAACTTATCTTAAATCTTACCTTCTTAGAGAGAAGACCTACCCTAACCACACGAGCTGTAAGGATCCCTGGCATACCAGTTCACCCTATCACATTACCTGGTTTATTGTTTTCAAATTACTATCTGAAATTATCTATTTATTTATTTTTTATAGTCTGTCTTTATCACACCAAAATGAAAGCTTTATGAGTCAGACATTTTTCACCATTCTATTTCATGAGTCTAAATTCCAAGTATATATGCTCAATAGTTATTGAATTAATTACTAGGAATTAATTTTCACATAGAAGAGAGAGAGGGTAGGAACACTAAGTATCTCATGTCACATTAGGCAAAACATTTATTCACCAGCAACCCCATTTTTTATTTTTAATGGACTTTCTCTTGTAATTTTCAATCATTTACAAACTAAGAGAACTTCAGTTAAACAAACTCTCAGTCTAAACCACTAATGAGTTACATCTTCTTAAAATTCACAAATCTTTCAGAGCTACTATACATTATTAATGGCAAAAGCCTAATCAAGATTTGAATCCAGACCTTAATATCAGTAAAACCTAGTAAATCCTATACTTTGAATCATGTTTGCTATGCTGATCTGCCTTAATGATGATTGGCATCTCTGCAGCAAGAGGAAGTAATTAAAGTTTTCTATACTAAATTAGGTTTTCTTTAAGAACTTGGTCTACATTGTTATCTGAAACCAATATTCTCAACTCCCTAGATGCCATATATTACTTTGAGCTGGTTAAGCCTACATCTGTACCACTGTATTCCATTATATTCCTTTCAAATTCATGACATGACGCATGATTAAATGTAAGGGAGACTTTGTGGCAGAAAACAGTATTTAAAACCCATTTAATTCCATGAATATTTCATGGTGCCAGGCACTATGCCAGGTGCTGCAGGGGATTCAAAGAAGAAAGCACAGCACCTGTTCTCAAAGCACTCAGAGCCCTCAGTAGCATAGGTCTGAGAGATACAGGACATCAGTGGACAATCCCTTTCACTGGGGTTATCAGATCGACTAAAAGCACCAAGCATTTCATAGGAGTTATGTATCTGATGACAGAAACTCGTAACAGCCAAACGTTAAGTATAGCTTAACATCCATAATTTACCTACTAAAATTATCTTGTCTTTTTATATTTTCTTTTATAGAACTTTAGAGTAATAATAATATTTGGTTTGGGTTTAGACCCCGGCTGACTCTGGAAATTGCTATGTAGTATTTATGAATTGTTCTAATGTTATTTTTCTACCTTGTGTTCTCCAAGATAGTTCATTATTATACATTATTACTAGTATAACAATTTATAATAATCCATATTATCAAATTATATACTTACATGGTTATAATGTAAGTATAACAAGTAAAATCAACTTATTCATTGAGATTTTGGCCTAAATATTAGTTGAAGGTGCCCAATAATTCAAGCCAGCTACCATCAAATCTTAGTTGACAGGATCACATCATGTCAAATTCCTACTAAAATTCAGCAGCTATTAGGAGCTAAAAGTATTTTGTAAATGTTCTTTAAATATTTTGCTGAAATGATTTGGGGACAGCAGGGAAGAAAAAAAGGCTTTGCAGAGTTAGGTCAGGGAACCAACAGTATTCTATGTAGTGTATGTTACATAAATCAGTGTTTTATTATATATTGTATTGTTTTCTAGTAAAAATCTATCTTCAATAAAATGAACAAGGTCTTGTCTTTCTTTCTTTGTATATTACAGTAAAGAAAGGAAAAATCCAGTGCTTTAACTGTGCTGCAATATTCTCCATAAATTTACATCAATGCGTCAGGAATGATTTATCACACACAACAACTTCAGCCAAATCCTTGGTCCATAGATTTTGCAAGCCAGTTGATGTTGAACATGTAGTTCTACCTGAGGAAAGTAAGGGGAATGAGGGCCCACTGGCCTACCAACAATGCAGATTTTAATTCTAAGTTGCTTTAAGAATAATAAAATGTATGCGTTACGTTGCACAGTTTATTTAAATCTAGGGATAGCTCTCATTGCTTTTTCTTAACGGGAGTGGAGAGATCAAAGAATCTAAGGATCAGTGAGACAGATCATTTTCAGGGAGAGAGGAGTTTTCTTCTTTTACTTCTTTTTTTCCCACATCTAAATCTCTACAGCTATGGGTAAGTATCCAAAAATGTCAACAATTAGAATAGCAAATAGGTTTCAATCCTGATGCTAAGACATAGGGAGTGGCTGCTTGAAACAATGTGCTAAGAAATAGGATTGTCATATTTTTGTCATTGCAGACCTACATGATCCTTGAATTAAGTCAGCATTTAATAAAGGAAAGTACCCTGGTCCCACCAGGCAATAGGAACCTCTAGGCCCCATAGTCTCTCTCTTGGTTTTCCTTTCTCTCTTTTTTACCTATATATTCCCTGTTTTCCTTTTAAGGCCCAACCGAAACTCCAACTTTCTCCAAAGCGTCCCTGATGTCACACATTATTCTGTCCTCAGAACATTTATTCTATGTAGTGTATGTTACATAAATCAGTGTTTTATTATATATTGTATTGTTTTCTAGCAAAAATCTATCTTCAATAAAATGAACAAGGTCTTGTCTTTCTTTCTTTGTATATTACAGAGTCGGGTATGCTGTTAGCCACACAATATGTGCTTTGTAAATGTTTGATCTATTACTGAAGGGAAGGTCTTGAATGCCAAGCTGTTGGCAAGCGACTTTCAGAATTATCAAAAGCCAGTTCATCTGAATATGGTCATTACAGAGCAACCTAAAGACAAGTTGCAATAAAAAGAATAACATTGCTTATCTTCTCAATTTGGCAAAGTAATCTCACTTTTAAGTTAGGGCCACATTTTCACAATGATGTCAAAGGCTTCCGTTACAGGCTCTTTTCCTATTTCTCCTGCAACTTCTGGTCTCACAGAGATCCCCACCGTCTGCTGGTCATGTTCCTTGTGACAGGGTTCCCTCCTGCCATCCCCTGAGGCTACTGTTGGACTTAAACAAAGACTTGCTTTAGGGCTCATAGAATACAGAAATTAGGACTAATGTTTCTTTATATATATATAAAATGTTTCTTTATATACATTATTTATATACATATATATATGTATATATACACACACGTATATTTTTTTTTTGCACTTTAGGTTCTGGGGTACATGTGCAGAACATGCAGGATTGTTGCATAGGTACACACATGGCAATGTGGTTTGCTGCCTCCATCCCCTCGTCACCTGTATCTGGCATTTCTCCCCATGTTATCCCTCCCCAACCTCCAGGACTAATGTTTCTTATAGGGAGGACGCAAGTCCTTCTCAGGACTGGAATTCACTGCAAAGTGTAGGTAGTACTATCTATGCCATAGAGCTTCTGGGAGGCTTAACCACGGCGATGGGTGGGGCGGGGTCTGTAGTTAGGCCCCTAATATCATCAGGTAGTCAGTCCATAAGTGGAGATCATGTTGCTGTTATTATAGTCTTGATTTAATTGTCCTTTCTTGACCTCAGCGTGATGTTTTGGCAATCCAATTTGTTCTGCTGGTTCTTATCACATTTTATACAGGAAATTTTCTTGTCAATGCTATTCTCCAGCTGCTATAAATCCCTCTCCAGAGGATTTGGTGCCCATCCTATCATCTCAAGGCTGAGATGGTGATAATACAATTACCATGGCTGACCCTTTCCTGATAAGCTAGTTCACACCTAGCAGAGGCAATTCTTAGATGTAAAATGTTAATGTCCTTATTTGTCTTTCTTCCTGGTGAGTTGATTTTGGGTATCTTTGCACCTTTTAAAAGCCCATATCACTTTGAAATAATGGGCTCAAAACTGAAACCATGTTCATGAGCTGTTTGTTGCATCTCTGGTATAAACCAGGTCGGATGAGGATGGAGGCTAAAATTAATGGGTGAAACAAAGTAGTGAGGCTTAGAAATTACTTGTTGATACCAATTATCTATACTCTTTCATGCTCTTCTCCACACATATTTTTCTTTTTCCATTACCATGGATAACTGATAAATGAAATATGCAAATTCTGTTATCTAATTTTGAAAAAACAAGAGAAGAATTATACTATATTATGACAAGGAGGGAAAATGTCCTGAAAGTATATTATTTGGGTAAGAATATTATCATTTCTTATACAAATACTCTGTCAAGAAAGATTTTTTTTTCTGTGTCTGACTTCTGTCTCAATCTACATGCCACTTAAGAATGAAGGGATATTTACTCAAGGCCTAGTATATGTCTAATTTCAATAATATGAGTAACTTTTTCTGATGCCAAATAAAGAACCAAACTTCAACCTTAAAAACCTAAAAATCTCCTCTGGACAACTGAGTCAAATTGAATTTCAATTCTCAGGGTTTGTTCCACTTTCTAAGACTTGTTTAAGCCCCATATAACTTCCTAGATTGTCATACTTTATGTCTTCTTGCTTCTTCAATTTATCTAATAATCTAGGGACACAATATTTTGAATTTTAATTAAATACAAGTTATCGCCTCAAACTTTTTTGTTATATTGAATTTGACTTTCTCCAGAGAATCAGATAACCAAGCACAATGAGTAAGCTGAAATTCACTAAGCTTAATTTATGCCTACTTCATGATTTCTCTTCAGCCCCTCCACCACTCAAGCACATTCAGCAAGAATTTGATGAACACCTAGTCTAAGCATCAGCATATGTAAAGGAAAAGGTAAACATAATTCCTAACCATGAGAAGCTGATCCTCTATCTGGGATTTATTTTTTTCTGCCATGGGGGGAAGCACTACCCTTAGGTATATTCACATGGTATTAACAGTTATATAAAAGTATACAACAGAACATTAGAGTTTAAAAGAAATGACTTTGGATCCAGTCCCTTCCATGTTCAAAGACAGTCATCCGTCACTTTGTCTGCCATGCCCAATATTCTTTTCCAATTTTCTCATTTAACTGATTCCATCCATGTCCCATGAAAGGCAAAGCCTTATTTACAGCATGACTCTACCTGTCTCCAACAAGAACTGACTGGATCAGTTGAGCACACACCAATAGAAGCAATTCGTAAACCAGAGAAAGCAATCCATAGTCTAGGGAAAGTCAGTCTCTCTCTTTCTCTCTCTCTCATTCACTCACTATGAGATAGCCCATAGTCAAGTTGCAGTGGGCAGTAGGCACTAGAGCTGTGAGTTCACTTTTAGTCAAGACAAAGCCAAGTGTGAGAAGGAGGTGAAGAAAGAATAAGCGTTGTGTTAGATTGCAAAAGTAGTCAAGATTCATCCCATCTCTGTAGGCAATCCCCTTTGCCATGTGACTTTATACCTCCTCACATCAAGGCAAAGCTTATTTCTCTGTCCATTGAATCTACACTTGCTTTGGCTAACACAAAGAGAAACTTTAAAAGTGCTTGTGTATTGGGGTTTGCTTGCACTCTCTTGCTGTTCTTTGGAATCTTGAAGTCACCATGTGAAGAAATGGCTAGCCTACTGAAGGATGAGAGGCCATGAAGAACAAAGCTGTGCTCCCCGGCTGAGGCTCCCCCAGGCCAAGCAGTCTGTCAACTGCCACATATGTGAGTGAGACCATCCCAGGCCATTCGAGCCCAGCTGAGCCTCCAGCTGTCTGCAGTGATCAACAGAGGAGCCTAGACCTGAAGAACCTCCTGCTGACCCACACAATCAAGAGAAATAATAAAGGTTTGTTGTTGTAAGTCATTTATTTTTGAGGTTGTTCTTGTTTCTTTTGTTAAGATTATGTGAAATTACACTTTTCATCACTCTATTTTTTCCATCTGGGAATGGTTCTACTCGCATCTGGTGGACCTGTCAAACACATGACTCCCCAGTATCCTACCACAAAGTCGCACATGTGACACACACTAGCCTAACACAGTACCCCATTTTACTAGAAACAGGAGTGGCCTATGACCCGAGTAAAGACAATGAGAGGTTTTTTTTTCTGCAACTGCTCTAGGTGCTAGCAAAAAGAGGTTCTCTCTCCTGTGGTTCTTTCTTTCTGGGCTGCTGACTCCATATTTATTACTATCTAATAAATGCCTAAGAATAAAATCAAAGCCAGGAGAGAGAAGGAAAAAAGATAGAATTAGAGAAAGAAAAAAAGCAAAGCCAAGAGATTAGAGAGAGAGAGAGCAGTTCTTTATAATATGATGGGAACTCCTGGATACAACCACACCTGAAGTTCTTGGACTTCCTGGCTACTATTTTGTTTGAGCTGGTTTAAGTTGGGTTTCTGATTCTCGCAACTCAAAGCACCCTAATGCACTAGTCCCCTCAATCTGTTTAAAGTATCTGATATATATAATCTCTACTCACTTCATTTCACAAAGGTTTAAGATGTGGTCTCCTGTGTTTCTTTCTCAAAAGATCAAGGCATCAAAGACAATGTCCTGACAGCACTTAGGTATCCACGGAGAGAGAAGCCTCACGGTACGTGTAAGAAATGATAACAATATATAAAATATCTGAAGAACAGCATTAAGAAAAGAAATATATGGTGATGATTATAAAAGCAGTAACTACATTCTCTGATGCCTCAGAAATCTGTCATACTTTCAAAAACCTACAATTTCCAATCTGATATCCATTACACTTGGTAAATGGTGATCTTCATGATGTGGAATTGGCTTTATTTGCCTTTCTCATCTTAAAATTAGCATTTGCTATGAAAGTGGGGAGTGAGTATTTGCTGTTTGGGCTGCCTCAAATTCATCGCATTTTCTTTGGCTACTAATTTTTTTTTCCCGGAATTACCTCTGGACACAATCTGTGGAACAAGCAAGTGACCCAAATTACATTAGTCAAGTACTACTCCTGGGAATTTGAATATTGAACAAGGGTACAAGAAGTTTTTTAAAGTGTTTCTTCATTTTGGCAGCCACATCTTGACAAATTTTTTAGGTAGTTTCTGCAACTTCACCCCAGGAATGTTCCTATTCGTTCTTAGAACCACCTAATATCCTTCTAATAAATTCATTTTACTACCAACATACACCAAAATCAGTTTCAATTGCTTGCACTCAAGAATACTAGAGCAGAGCAGTCTGGCTCTCCACCAATTATCTGTGCTCACCTTCCAGAGTACAAAGTTGTTTCTGGGAGGCAGTGCCAGCCAGGACTCTATTTCCAAGTGCCCTGCCACCCCATGAGTTCACCGGACTAGTTCTCATTTAGAGTATATGAATGGCAGCAATTCGTGTCATTTCCAAACCCAGCTGGTTCAGAAGCAAGTGTGCCTTCTCCACCTTCTCTTTCTTCCTGCTTAGGTAGACTAGATGTTGTCACACAGGGTGACCTTGGATATCACATGTTGCAAATGGTAGAGGCTTCTTCAGCTTGGGTTCCTGAATAACCGCATAGACCAGACTGCTTCCTCCTTACCAGCCCACCTAGCCCACCTCCTGTGACCCTTACCTGCACCACCTCTTGGACTTTAAGAGAAACTTCCGCTGTGTCAAGCCATAGAGACTTCAAATTTTATCTGTTACAGCAGCTGGCAGCACTTTAACACAAGCCTCAGCCAATACAAATGAAAACGCAAAAGTATTTTATTTGCATTTTGACGACTCTGAAACAACTGCAGAAAGCCTATCTGGCAGGAGCAAGAGTCATCCGACACTTCTCCCAGTGATCCAGCTGTCCAGATGCCAGACACTGGCCCTCTCACCCTCTACCCCCAACTCCATTCTCTCCTTACCAGCAGAAAATGACATTTTCTCTCTCCTCAGCAAGAAGAGAAAGTGCTGCTTGATATGTACTATGCTCACGAAGAATTAGATTCTGAGGTCACTGTTGCCTTCTTAATGACATCATGGAGAAATCTTAACACTTCTGCCTTCTGACTGCTTTCAGAGACTCCGAAGGGACACTGAACCAGAAAGATAGAATGAGGCCTAAACAAAGAGGCGAGTAATATGTCCTTTGAGACAAAGAGCTTGGAAAAAGGCAGGAGAGCTATGGTTTTTATTAGTATGGATAATTGCGCCTTTACTAGGCTAAGAATTTTCAGCTACATCCTTCCAAAATTCCAAATTTTCTGCAGCTGATTAACTATATTAAGTGAAATGTTTGTCCTTTTTTCTTTTTTACATGTAGCTCTTTCAATAATAATAAATTATCCTATAGTAATTTGTAGCCTCAAAAGGATGTGTGTGTGTACAGGATCAAAATAAGTGTAAAATGCTCATCTAAAGACCTTTTCCATGTTGCCTGGTCCCCTTGTCAGTAACCCTTCTAACCTGACCCTCAGGCCCTGGTCCCCGACACACCTGCATTCTTTGGAGGATGTCTGCTTGAGGGAAAAGTGTGGGATCTGGATTAACAGGTTCCAGAAGAAAGAACACAATCTCATTCAAATCATCACTGCAATTAACCACATATAAACCCATAACCTCCCTGTGACCACTTCCCTAGCTAGAAAATGGTGCTGTAATCCTTTCACTGTCTTCCCTAACAGAGATAAGGAAAGACTGCACTAAAATCCAGCAACAAAAACTCACACTGTGCTGGAAGGCAGAGCTGGGCATGGCTTGGAGTCAGGGTTTTCTCATTCTCCTCACTTATGTGACCATTACCCAAAAGCTTAAAAACTCTTATCAACTTTTAGCTGGTGGTGAGTCCAAAAGTGACTCTACTTTTCCTCCTAGTTTTATTAACTATAAAATAAGGAACATAATATACCCCTGGCAGGTTTGTTATGCTCAGTGGGTCTACAAGTCTACAGTACTCTCTCTCTCACACACACTCATATCTACATGTATATGTATGTGTAAAATGCTAAGCCCCCTAGCCAATTGAATGGAGCCTCCTCTCAGCCAAGGGCATTCCTAAGTTAACCTGAAACACTAGTTCAGGTTAAGTGAGTGTCTGGCACCTTTTTAATTCTGATAAAAAATGCTTAAAATCTATTCTCTCTGAAGCCTGCCACCTGAAGGCTTCATCTGCATAATGAAAACCTTGGTCTCCACAATCCCTTAACCCAGACATTCCAGTCTATTGATTCCGGTATTTAGATAAACTCTTTCAACTAATCAGGAAATCTTTGAATCCACCCATGAGCTGGAAGTCCATCCCCATCTCCACCTTCACCCCTGCCACCTTCGAGTTGTTCTGCTTTCCTGGACCAAACCAATGTGCATCTTACATGTATTGATTGATGTCTTATGTCTCCCTAAAACACATAGATCCAAGCTGTAGCCTGACCACCTGGAGCACACACTTTCAGCATCTCCTTTGGCTATGTCACAGGCATGTCCTTAACCTTGCCAAAATAAACTTCTAATAGATTGAGCTCTCAATAACTTTTTGGTTTACAATGTACACACACACACACACACACACACACACACACACACAGATATAAAGATATTTCTTGGCCCTAGGCAAAGCATAATATTTACAATTGCTTCAGAGGGAGCAATACATATGCATGTATTTTTTAATCAACTTTTTGGTTTAAAATATATATACATATATAATACATATATGTTATATATATATAAAACTTCTAAATTGAGATCTATCTCAATAACTTTTTGGTTTAAAAAAAAATATATATATATATATATATATATACAGTAAAATATATGTGGTATAAATTTGGTTTAATATATATATTTTTGGTTTAAAAATACATATAAAATATATAGTATATGTATTACTATATATATTTGTACATATACATATATACATATACTATACAGATAGGTTTAATATATATATATTTGGTTTAAAATATATATATATTTTACTGTATATATATTTGAACAAATATAGTATATGTATATATGTATATATATTATATATATGTGTATATGTATATATATTATATATATATGTGTATATATATATATAAGTAAAATACGTATATTTTTAAACCAAAAAGTTATTGAGAGCTCAATCTAGAAGTTATATACATATATAAATACTTTATATGTATAATGTATAATATATAAATATATTTATATATTTATATATAATTATATATTTGCATATATTATAATTATATATGTAAATATATAATACGTAAATATATAATATGCAATAAATAAAATAAATGTATTTTATTTATTTTATGATATATGCAATATGTAATAAAAAATATATAATATGTAAATATATATTATATATTAAAATATAGAAATATATATATATTTTAATATATAATATATTTTATATAATATGTAATTATATATACCAAAAAATTAATATATATAATTATATAAAATATATATTTATATTTATATATTTCAATATATATAAATATAGTTTATATAATATGTAAATATATTGTATACCCAAAAGTTTACCCAAAAAAAAAACATATATATATGTATGTATGTATTCTCTTTCTGAAGCAATTGTAAATATGTTTTGACTAGGGCCAAGAAATATCTTTATGAAGTTTTAATGAAGAATGAAGAAGATGTCCATATTTCTAACAAGGCTTTTCGACTCTATGCTCAGCTTCATCTGTAAATCCTCATACTTCAAGATTTTGGAGGTTTCTTTTAGAATTGAGATAATGAAATTACTAGCATGGCCCATTATCAGCCCTCATGGCCTGAAAAGTATACTCTTGTAAGCCCACATTAACGAAGTCAAGCACTGGAAGAATCACTTTTATAATCATAATTGTTCTCCCCCAATGGTTGTTTACAAAGTTCTTGGCAAATATCTTTCTCTTTGTCTTAAGGTAGTCTCTGGTGGACGTTTTACTTTTGCACTGTTTTTTTTCATTTCTGCTTTCTCCATAATGTGAACCCTAAGTACTTGTTAGTTCTGTATTCTAATACTAGGGATTTGCAAGTTTCTGATTTTATTTTATAATTTCTATTTCTCTCAGTGTGGAAAATGGTATTTGTGAAATTCCCTCCTCTGAGGTTGATATTTCCAGTTATTTATTTTGGGAAAAGTTATGAACAACGTGTCAAAGTAAAGTGACTTGCCTTAACATATGTGTGATTATATGTATAGATCTTAAGATAGCAGGTTCTTAAGAGACCTAAAGAAATACTATCTGCTGATAACTTTGATGATTTTGAGACAAATTACACGTTCTAAGAAAGAAAGGTTAACTCTCATCCCCTAGATGCCATAATGTCTCCTTTTAAGCTACCTTGACAAGATCCATTTATAACTTTCATACTAGGTTCATAATTCTTTCTTCCTACTTAGAGATTTCCTAACCATTAGAGCCCATAAATTAAAGCACACCAAGATAACTACTTGAAGAACATACTTCTATTAAGAAAGCTTCTTGGATAATACCCAGTATCCTTGCTCCCAAGTTTTATAAAGAGTATTTTTCTTTTTCTAAAACCTCAAAGCTCCAATTCACCTAATTGGCCAATGCCCTGTATGTTTTCCATCGTCTAACACAAATCTCCTTTGAAGTGACAAAGTTTTTTTAAAGAACACATTTTTTTCTTCAGTTTCAAAAGTTAAAGTTCTATGTAAAGTTTATATTATACAGAATAAGGTTTTAACACAAATCATTGCCAGCCACAGAGATTACAACCTTAAATGGGCCAGTAGTTAATCTTAAAGAATTTACTTTAAGTTGCAAACCTGAGAAGAAAAAAATACATTGCAAAACTGTTACAGCAAAACTGTTACAACATATATATATATATATATATCTTAACTTTGTAAAGGTAAACAACCCTTGGGAGAGAACAATTATGATTATGAAAGTGATTATTCCACATACACACATATATGTACACACACACACACACACACATACACACACACATATATATCCTGTTTTGTCTGGCCGTTTGTATCTTATCTCTATCAATAGTATGTGGAAAAGTGATTGGAGGGAGGGAGAATGGGAAGGGGAGAGACAGATTGGGAAAAAGAGAGAAAGATCCAGACGGAGAGAAGAGAAACAAGGGAGGAAAGAAGGGGCAAAATGGAAGGAAGAGGCAGAATACAAAGTGACAAAGAGAGGAAGGGAGGAAGAAGAGAAGATTATTGTCTAATTTGTTTCCTCTTACAGCAAGTGAGCAGGCAAGCTCATTGTCACTCCCATGGTTTCCAGTGCCACTCTATGGCTCAGACCCTTAGAATCCATGGGGTAGTATTACCACAGGGCAATTTCCCAGCAGCAGAGCAGTGGCTTCCGAATGTGCACACTTTAAAAAAGAAAACCGGAAATTTTTTTGTTCTACAGGGAAGACAGATACATAGACTAGACAGACAGACAGACAGACAGACAGATAGATAGATAGACAGATAGATAAATAGATGATAGATAGATAGATAGATAGATAGATAGATAGATAGATAGATAGATAGATATTGGGAGTCCACAAGTCTATTCTTTTTTCCATGTGTATGGAATATGATTCTCCCAGCCTAGAAGGGAGATTTTAGCTGCTCTCATTCAACAAGATAAAATGGACAGTCAATATTCTGCCATTTTGGGGCTTTAATCTACATTCACTATCGAGCTCTGAAATACACTCACAGAGTGAATTGAATTAAGCAAAATCTTCATTTACTTACATTGTGAAAATAATGCAATAAGCTCAATTTCCATAAACCCGGCAAGAAAACAGATCTTAGACCTTAGTCATTCTATGACATACAGACATCACGTAAGGGGTTGACTTTTCCACTTTTGACCTTATAATATAACCCGGGTAATTCTTCCCAGAGAACCTTTATTCCAATGCATAATCTTACTCAAAACATCTACATTTCCTCATGAAAAAGACCATTTGTGTTGGACGTAGTGGTTCACGCCTGTAATCCCAGCACTTTGGGAGGCCAAGGTAGGTAGATAACCTGAGGTCAGGAGTTCGAGACCAGCCTGGCCAACATGGAGAAACCTCATCTCTATTTAAAATACAAAATTAGCTGGGTATGGTGGTGAGCACCTATAATCCCAGCTACTTGGGAGGCTGAAGCAGAAGAATCACTTGAACCGAGAGGCAGAGGTTGCAGTGAGGCAAGATCACGTCATTGCACTCCATCCTGGGCAACAAGCGTGAAACTCCATCTCAAAAAAAATAAATAAATAAAATAAAAGACCATTTGCTCAGCCACTGAGTTCCATTCTGCACTTCCCCAGAAAGGGGAATGGAGAACCTGCTAATATGGTTATCAGGGTGTGTAGGGATGGATTTGTTTAAGAGGTCACTGACTCCCATTCCTACTTGCCAGCTGGACTAAACCAATGAATTCCTCTCTTTCAAATGCATCCTCATGTTATGGACTTTGAAAAGTCTGTGGATATTAATATGTTTGGCTCTATTATTCTGACAAAATAGACTCTCTAAGCTGAACTCCAGAAGAAACCTTTTTTCTTGCCTGTAAATAGATTACACTAGCCTGTAAACAGATTTAATCCTCATACTTTTTTAGTCAATGTTCAACTGAGATTCTGATTTTCAAAGCTGTAGAACATATACTAATTTCTTAATTCAAAAAAGGTAATTTATTTTTATATTTAAAAAACTACTGCCAAGAACAAAGAGCATAATTTCAGCTATGCTACTTAGCTTTCAGTTATATTACCTTAATGAGAAATAAAGTTCAAGAATGTGGCTGGCACCGTGGCTCAGGCCTGTAATCCTAGCACTTTGGGAGGCCAAGATGAGAGGATGGCTTAAAAAGAGTTCAAGTCTAGCCTGGGCAACATAGTGAGACCCATCTCTACAAAACATTAAAAAATTAGCCTGTCATAGTGGCACGACTGCAGTCTCGGCTACTCTGGAGACTAAGGTGGGAGGAATGCTTGAGCCTGGGAGATCACGGCTGCAGGGAGCTGTGATTGTGCCAGTACACCCCAGTCTGGGTGACAGAATGAGACCCCAGCTCAAAAAAAAGAATCTCACTAATGAACTATAAAAAATACAAAAACGAGTGTCATTTTAATCACTAAAAATGAGGGTATTCATGCAATTTCTTCAAAATTATCAACTTGTTTTCCTTCCTTTCCCTGTAGAGTCCAGCCTCACATCCACTCTTTTTCACCCCCAGCAGCTATTTGCCATCTGCTGCCTGGGTTACTGATGCCAACCTCTTCCAAACATGTGACCTATTCGGAAGACTGTTTGGGGTACACTTGAGAAGAATGCACATTCTGTTGCTGTGGGATGGAATGTTCTGTAAATGTGTTTCAGGCCCATTTGGCCTCAGTGCACTCCAAGTCCAATGCTTTCTTATTAATTTTCTGTTTGGATAATCTGTCCATCTTTGAAAGTGAGTTCCCGACTATTATTACAGTGTAACCTATCTCTCCTTTTGGGTCTTTCAATATTTACTTTATATATTTGGTGTTCCGTGTTGGGGATACATATTTACAATTGTTATACCCTCTTCATGAATTGACCCCTTTATCATTATAGATATAAGAACATTTGTTCTCTGTCTCTTTACACAGTTTTGACTTAGTCTATTTTGTCCAGTATAAGTACAGTTACCTCGACTCTCTTTTAGTTTCCATTGGTGTGAAATCTCTCTTCCTACGCCTTCACTTTCAGTCCATGTCTGTCTTTAAAAGTGAGGTTAGTTTCTTGTAGGCAGCACATAACTGGAACCTTTACCTCCCTTAAGTCACAATTTGGCATCACTTCCTGATTTTCCAAAACTAGACTAGGCACCCCATTCAGCACTTCCAAGGCTTTGATTCACTGTCTTTTAATTGCCTGCCTGTGGTTTCCCTGAGGACTGAGATACTGACTGACATGAGGGCAGGACTGGAAAGGCGTGTTCACTGTAGTCACTGAGTGAATGAGTAAATCATAATTTTACCTCCCCATTTTCTCCTACTCTTCTCTAATCTCCCATTCTTTGTCACCTCCAACTATCTTCATAATTGGAAAGACAAGAGAGTTGCTGAGAAAAAACACTAGGTTTGGTTTCAGTGCCTCAGAAGTCCTAACTCTATTATTGTACTCTTTGTGCTACCTTGGATTCAGTTTCTTCTTCCACATCTTTCAAGTTTGTTGTGAAGGTAAAAAAAAATATGTATTAGAAAACAGCTTATAAGCTTGAAAGTGTCACCTAACTATAAAGCATCATTCAAATGTAAAGTACTGTTAACAGTATTCTTTTTCCCTATCAACCAGTTGACTATAACACCTGCTATGGTTGGATAAAAGTTATCACCAATTTTTTTTTTCGAGATGCAGTCTCCCTCTGTCACCCAGGCTGGAGTGCAATGGCACAATCTCAGCTCACTGCAACCTCTGCCTCCTGGGCTCAAGCAATTATCTTGCCTCAGCCTCCCAAGTAGCTAGAATTACAGGCGCCTGCCACCATGCCCAGCTAATTTTTGTATTTTTAGTAGAGACAGGGTTTCATCATGTTGTCCAGGCTGGTCTCAAACTCCTGACCTCAAGTGCCTCAGCCTCCCGAAGTGCTGGGATTACAGGCATGAGCCACTGCACACAGCCAAAAGTTATCACCAAAATCTTTTGTGGCTGTGACATACAACATATTGAATGTATTAGTCAAGAACATAGGCATAGATGAAAGATGACTTTACTTGGTGTCACAAATATCTGGATATTGGAAATCCAATTCAAAAATCAAAAAGGTGGCTTACCTTCACTGGGCCCAAGGCTGTGTTCCTGTGCCTCATACTCAAAGTTTTCTGGATTCTAAACCTACCTTTTATTCAGCCTTATCCTTTTGTTGCTTTACAGATAAATACATTGTGCTCCCTGGCCGGTATGTATTGTTCCTATGTCCTGCCATATGGCCTGCCTGTCCCTTTATCCAATATTATTAATCCCAAGTACACGTCTTCCACTGTGATGAGTTTTTCCCACTTAGTCACGTGCACAGTCCACTCACTGTGAAGAGTGTATTTATATATTCATTCATCTCATAAGTATTTACTGGCCTCCTGCTATGTGTCAAGCATGGCCCTGGATGTTATGCAGAATACCAAAATGAGAACTGCTCCTTCTTCAGAGGAAGGAGCTTACAGTCGATTAAGGAAGAGACAGACTGAACACATAGCTAGTACTTGATATTGAAAAAGAAAAACATCTAAAGAGATTGGATCAGTGCATTATGATAGCATGAGGGGAGGGATAGTCAAACTAGGCCTTGAGGAAGAGGAACAAAGAGAGATTACGTTGTTCTGTGCAAGGAAAAAATCTGAGCCAAGGAACAGGGCCCTCATGAAAACCATAAGTGGCTTAGCATAGGGTGTGTGGAAGGGTATAGTAGGATGTCACCCTGACGAAGTTAAGTAAAAGGCAAACAGAAGTTTCTTACGGCCATGAGATGTATACAACTATTTTACCCAGACAAGATAAACATAGCCCTAAAGTATACTGAAGAGGTGGCAAAATATTAGTAAACATTCATTCATTCAATATGTATTTACAGGGCAACCATATCTGGGACTATGCCAGGGGGTGGACATAGAGCAGGAAGCAGGGAAGAGGCTCTCCCTTTAAGGAGCACAGCAGCCTGGTGAAAAGACTGATTGACTGATAAATAGGTAACGACAATACAGTGTGGCAATGGTAAATACAGGGTGCTAACCCAGTGGGAAGCCAGCGTGGGAGGGGAAGTACCGTCCAGAAACCATGCTCCATGAGGAAAAAACTGGTGTCTTCTCCCTAGTGTTAGGAAAGAACCTGGTTCATAGTAGAGATTAGATAAGTGTGTCAATTGAATAAATGAGTGAATGAATGACTACAGCATGAAATTTCATCTCATTTTAAACCATAAGAATGAGTAGCTGGATGAGCTATTACAAGAAGGTAGCCTATCTAAAACTTCCAGAAATACTGACAAGACAAATACAGATAAATACAGAAGAGAATGTTTTTAGCCCAAATGTTTTAATTTTCTGTTTGCCCACACAAATTTACTCTTGTAATTTGCTAACCCTCCATTATTGACAGTGGGGCTAATCTACTACTTTTTCTTCCATAAGATGCAAGTCCTTACACTAGACTTGATATAAAGCAGGTACTTGATAAAAATAAATGAATGATTGGCCAGGTGGGTCAGTGAATGGATGAATGGATGGGTGTGTGGGTGGGTGGAGAGAGGGATGAAGAGAGGGAAGGAAGGATAAAGGAGGGAGGGAGGGAATTAATTATCTGCAAGAAGCCTGGATATATCAAAGTACCTTTACATAATGTTACCAACTTAAAAGTATTTTTCTGGTCCATTGAGATGACTGAAAAAATGTAGTCAACAAAATTTCAACACGATTTTACAAAATGATTTAGACGTTTGTCCAAGAATTACTGCTCTCATTAAAAGAAAAGGTCTATAATGCAAATAATGCAATTAAAATACAATCAAATATATGACACAATAGGCCATAAATGAAGAGTGTTAAATAATTCACACACCTTTAGGGAAAAAACATCCTACTAAAAATTAAGTATTGAAACCACATGAAGGATTTTTTTTCCTTTAAGCATATGCTTTCTTGTTAAAAATATCCAAATATTCTCAAAGATATTAGTTTTATCCACATGGTTCGACATTCCAAATGGAACACTTAACTGTTATCAATATAAGGCATCTGCTTTCCACACATGACAATTTTTTACAAGTTCTTCAGATAACAGATTTTAGTGATATCTAAGCTTGCCACATGTTCAAGTCTTATACCAACAGTCAATGAATTTGCATGACATTCATCTAGACCTCCAAAAGGTCTTGGATTTCAATGGTAATAATTATATCAATAGTAATATATAACATATTCACATCTAATATGTTTTATTCTAGGCTAACCACACATCAAACCTTATTTTTAATATTGACAATCTGCAATGCAGTCAAAATTGTCACCAAAAATACTTCCGCAAAGCTTTCAAGCTAACCTCGGCCCAAATATACAAACAATCATGGTGTAAATCGGTAAACCTCTCTGGAGGACACTGTAGACTGTTTCAAAAGTCTCCAAATCTGCATTCCCTTTAATCCAGAAATTATAAAAATAGGAATTTAATCTAAGAAAATAATGATAAATTCAAAGTTCTCCTAAGGAAGATTATCCAGAGTTTTTATAATAGCAAAAATTGTTTTAATGTTAAATGTCCAACTACAGCCATGAAAAATTAGGTCATACAAAAGCTTTTATATATTAATATCATGTTTACAGCATACAATTAAATGGAAAAATCACATTACAAAATAGCATGTAGGATATTAATGCATGTTTGCTTTTGTGTGTACACACATACACAGGGGACCTGGAAATACATCCCCTAGAGTATTTACAGTGGCTATTTCTAAGACTGAAAATGGCTCTTAATTCTTCCTTTTCATTTATGTTTTCTGCTTTATTTTGCCATCAATGAGCATTGCTTTTACAACTTTAAAAAGTGTTATTTTAATTTTTTTTAATTATAGTTTTAGCTTTTAAGAAATTTACTCATACTTCAAAACGAGTAGCCCACAATTCACGTCTGCTGCCATCAGGTGGTGGGATGCTCTACCCATCATGTCTGAATAAAGAGACCCCAGGTTTCCTACCTCAACATTGTGTATCCCTGCAAATTTTTTTTTCTTGCAAATTCATAATATATGTTTTAAAAAAAGACTGAGTTTCAAAATATTTATATCTTGAAAACTTATATGACAACTTTCATTTTTTATATTATTCTTGGTATCCTTCTTATATTTGTAATCATTTATGAGAGTTGGGTTAACTGAATTCTGAAATCTACCAGTGCTCCAAAGCCTCACACACACACACGTACACATAAGCACATGCTGTTTAAAATCCAGATTTTCGCACACACTTAATCAAATCCATTCTGACTAAATTTCTTCACTCAGTTTACAGTATCTAACCATAATTCCAGGATGACATCTTGCCACCAAAAAAAAATTTCAATGTTTTCTAATATTTAAGTTGTATTTTTCTTATTCATCTATAATTGTTATCTCCCATTCAAAGGAAATGGATGATTTTCCAATGCACCCACACACAAATCCATTTTAGGAACAAACTTTTCAAGTAACAAAAACTTTCATAGATGTCCATTCCACCGTCTTTTTTAGTTTATGGACTGTGTTTTCCAAAAAATGAAGAGTATTAGAAGTTCACATTGTCACCATACATCATGGAATTTCAAATAGAGTTCCACTTCCAAATATTTCTATTTTCAACCTTTTAGTGTGGAAGATGTTATTTCCTTTGATACATGACTAAGATTGTTCCAAAACAACACCGTAGTAAGAGGCACCCTTGAACTGTTTGCAGGTAGGTAGGACAAGCAACCTCATTATTATGATCTCCATTTTTTTTTTAAGTCAGACCATTTATTTGTTTAAGGCCGAGATAAGAATTACTGCTGCATGAAGTTTTAATCTAAAAAAATACTGAAATAATAGACATAGAGAAAAAAACTGTAGGTATGTGTGTACAAGAATTCTGAATAGCATGGTGATAATGTGGCCTCTGCACCAGGCCAAACTGGGTTCATAATCCTTAATTGACCCTTTTCTAGCATTATCAACTTGGGCTAGGAACTTAACTCCTGAAAGACCTCAGTATCCCCGGTGGTAAAATGGGCTGTAAATTGATCTACCCCACAAGGTCATCATGAGGATTAAATGAGATAATCTACGTTAAACCCTTGGCAGAGTCTCTGACACATAGTAAGCACTTCATAAATGCAGGTGATCGTTTCCAAGACACTCCATCTGTTGTATAGGCTGGTTATTATGCAGATGCTGAATGCAGACCAGAAGACATGCAAAAGATGGCCAGTTCCTACAAGTTGTATAATGATTTTTGGTGGTAAATAAGTGCTATTCTGCCCTCTATATAACACAGTTTGACCTTGAATGTGTTTTCCATTCTTCAGTGAAAGTCATAGGAACTCAGGTCTGCAGTCACAAAAGGAATGTGGTTCTTAAAAGCTTACGACAGACCACAGATATAGGGCAGTTAACTTATCTAGAGGAAATGAGCTCTGGTTTTCTTTGCAGTCCTCAGATCCAGGAGCTGCAAAGTTGACTCACCAGCTTGCTATCTGACCCCAGGCCAGCCACTTAACCTCTTTCTGACCCCATTTCCTTACTTAAAATCAACTCTCTGCTCATGTTCCATTCAAATCATTATCTCTCCCCATAAAAATTGGTAATAAGATGTTCTGCAGATTTTGGAAATTAATTATTCTGTGTGTTGGGTTTACAAAACAGAACTGTAAAAGGCTTGAAAATGACTAAGTCCAGCTATGCTTGTTGGTATTTTGCTATTATTTTAGGAGCTCTCTTCCTGGAATAAAATCACCTACCCAGACAATAAGCTTTGTCTGACACTGTGACCCTAGTTCCTGATGAAGCTTTCTTGCATTGGTATTTCTGAGAGTGACAGAATGGAAGAGAACAGGAGCCCCTTTGTCAGAAGGTAGTCAAGAGAGAAATAAATTTTAGTTATTTAAAGAGATTTAGGACAAGCTAGGCAGTGTCATTTGTTAGAGAACTAAACCAGGAGCTTGAAGTATTTGGTTTTACACTCAGCCATTGTCTCTCTACTTGGCCTAGGATGATTTACACAAGTATGAATAACCCTATGAGTATCCCCCTGAACTAAAGAACCCTTCCAACTACCCACTTATACAAAGCAACTGCACACACACTTCCCAAAGTCCTCACACAGGCTGATTTCTCACCATCCTGGGCTCTGTTGTGAACGCCCTGAGGGCAGAGGTACATCATGCCTGTCCTCACTCACACAATGCCTAGCTCCATAAATGCTGACGGCAAAGAGGGGAATAAAGAGTCTAACCTAACGTGTCAAATCAAAAAGCACCTGAAGTTGATCAGAAAACCAAATACTGTACATTCTCACTTGTAAGTGGGAGCTAAATAAGAACTTCCGAACACAAAGAAGAAAACAACAGAGGGTGGAGTCTACTTGAGCCAGGAAGGTAAAAAGAGGGAGAGGAGCAGAAAAAATAAGTATTAGGTACTGGGCTTAATATCTGGGTGATGAGATAATCTGTAAAACAAACCCCCATGACACATGTAACAAACTTTCACATGTGCCCCCAAACCTAAAATGAAAGCTAAAAAAATAATTTTATTCTCATTAAATAAATAATGAAAGCACATGGGCTGGCCACAGGGGCTCAATACCTGTAAATCCCAGCACTTTGGGAGGCAGAGGTAGGTGGATCACTTGAGATCAAGGAATGGAGACCAGCCTAGCCAACAGCTAAAACATGGTCTCTATTAAAAATACAAAAATTAGTCAGGCAAAATGATGCTAGTGATCACATTTACTCGGTAGGCTAAGGCAGGAGAATCGCTTGAGCCCGCGAAGTGAAGGTTACAGTGAACAGAGATCGCACCATAGCACTCCAGCCCAGGTGACAGAACCAAGACAGTCTGTCTCAAAAAAAAAAGAATAAAGGAAAGAAAGCGCCTGACATTTCCATTATTTGTCAACGTCAACTATGTGCAATTTAAAAAAAAACAGAAAAAAAATGTGAATATTCTACACCTTTTCCTGCCTTTTCACGGACTTGAAGTCACCCACCTCACCATTAATTGATTTTCTGGCCTTTAATAATTTTTATTTTCCTCACTTGCACCAGAAGCAGCCCTTCTCACTTCTAATTTGGTCCTTTGAAGCTTCTGAAATATCAAACTAATAAGGTGTATCAGTTAAGGTTAAGTTCATCTGTGAGTAACAGAAACTCAACCATAGTAGCTTAAACACAAAAGGTGTATTCGCCTATGTAAAGGAAATGCAGAGGTAAGTAATCCAGGTAGGAGGACTCCACAAGGCTACTTGAGATCCTATGTCTTTGCTCAGCCGTATATGACTGTTTCATAATCTAAGAAGGCTACTGGAGCTCTAACCACTGCAACCATGTTCCAAGCCATAGAAACAGAAAAGAGAAGAATAACCAAAGCATACTCTGTTTTTCTTCACACTACTGTCCTAGAAGTCCTACCAACATTTCTGTTACATCTTATGGGCCGTAACTGAGCCACATGACCACCCTGCTAAAATGAAAGCTGGGAAATGGAATGTCACCCTAATGATGGATGCATTGCCACCCTAAGTAAAATTTGACTTCTAAGGGGAAGAGGAAAATGGATATTGGGATAGGCCAGTTGTATTTTTTGTTTTGTTTTTTTTTAATTGAGACAGAGTTTCACTATTGTTGCCCAGGCTGGCACCATCTTGGCTCACTGTGACCTCTGCCTCCCAGGTTCAGGCAATTCTCCTGCCTCGGCTTCCTGAGTAGCTGGGATTACAGGCCCCCACCATCACACTCAGCTAATTTTTTGTATTTTCAGCAGAGATGGGGTTTCACCATGTTGGCCAGGCTGGTCTTGAACTCCTGACCTCAGGTGATCCACCTGCCTCAGCCTACCAAAGGGCTAGTACAGGTGTGAACCACCATACCCGGCTGATTAGTTGTTCTTAAAGAGCGATTCCCAGACCAAGATTATCTGAGAACTTGTTAGACATACAAATTACCAAGCTCCACCCCTGACATAAACTTTGAGAATCATGGGATAGACAACAGGCTCTGCCCCACTAGGTTGTTTCAATTTGGTATTATGTGAGAGCTAATGGGTCTGAATGAACACATGCAGAGTATAGTGTAGTTTACTAGCTTTAGAACATATATTTCAAAGTCACCAAAGCCTTCTGTTTATTTTTATTTTACTTCCTGTTCTCAAGATGTAGAGACTGCTGGAAATCTAAACTAATAAGGAGCAATTACTAAATTGTCAGGAATGGAGCATTAAAAGTGGCATATTATCACTATGTAACAGTGTTTGGTGACATCTGGAACACAGGCAAGATTTCACTCTGTAAATTCTAAGCTTGTATTTTGCAATATGACTTTAAATTTTCTTTCTAATCCATGCCTTCTTTTATAAGCAAAAGTCATATGCCTCCCTTTGCTGTTATATGAAAAAAATAAATATTGAGATTAGAAATAACTCAGACAATATTTTTAGCATATGCTTTTCAAAATATACAAACACACATGCCACACACCACCACCACCTGCTTTAAGAATCACTATTCAAAGACAGAGACTATACCAAGCAAAGGGATAGACTCAAAATGTTGGCAGACAGTTTCATACAGGGCTTAAAAAAATGAGAAGATAAATGGAGTGATGTCTCTGGATCCAGATTTGGCTATTTGGCCTGCTGCTTCTTCGGTCACCAAATTGGAGGGGTAATCTGGAGATCTAATCCAAATTAACTAGTGTTTTAATTGATTCAGCTTGACTAAAACAGACATTAAGGCTAATGAGCCAACACTAAATAGATAATGCATTTAAACCAAATTCAAGGAGACAGCATATTTAGTGGAGAAGAGAGAACTGTGGGAATGCATGTTTAGAGCTTCCAATTACATGTAGACAGCTCCTTGCATTTCAGGAACCTTGTAATTTTGTTGAATGAATGAGTAAACTTGATATACTGATAGAGACCAGGACATGAGAGGCATGAGATGGTCAGATGAAGAGAATGTCAACTACTTCAGTGGTTTTCAATCCGTAGATAGAAGATCCCAGAGGGAGACATTATTGAAAATGGCTTCAACTCCTTAAGTGCAATATGCACTCTGCTGTCGATTGAACAAAAATTACAGCCACTATCAAGACAGGGTGGTAAGGAGAGCCAGAAATAAACCCAAGATTTGATAATGCTACCGCAAGAAATCTCACAAAAGAAAATCTTCCAGGCAAACCCCTCAGTATCTGGTAGGAAGGGGACAACTTCATGCTTCTTATCCTGGGGAGCATTTCTCCCACACAATGCTTTCCGCCAAAGCAGCCCTTTAAGAAAGAGAAGAGAGGTTGCCAGACCCCGGAATGTTTGCTAGCATATCCCAAAGCAGTGTCTGACTTCAAACTTGGAAATCCTTTGAAGTTTTTACTTAAACATGCATGCAAATTGCATTTTACCCCATAGATAGTGTTTGTTTTTATTTTCTAATTTTTACCACCATGAAAATGTGATGGCCATATCCTCCATCTTCTTACATCCTCCAAAGCTCCTAGGATCCTCAGAGTACACATAGCCCAATTTAAAACTAAAAATCTGACTCACAAATAACCCAGAGGGTTACTGTGCTTAACCTTGCTTGAATGTTTTCACTTAAATAATTTTTAATGGGGTTAGAAAAACACTCAGCCGTTTGGTATTTCTAAATTACACTATGCCCCCTCACTTCATGAGCTGAGGGTGGAACAAAGAAGATCATAACCTGTCAGATAACAGTTTTTACCAACCCAACGCAAAGGAAATGAAGCAAGCGATTTTCTCAAACAGCTTTTCTGAAAATTACTGACATGGAACCAAAACTATCTCAAACACAAGTAAAGCAGGAACTTCTTTTAAAGGAAAATTATCCTATAGTTTACAAGAAAAGTGCAAACCACTCCCTCTTTTGACTTAAATGGCTTTTATCATGTTACTAAATATAAATAATGAAAGCATAAAACTTGGATTAACTATTTCTGCTGATGTATTTATATAACTATACAACCAAAACAAATTTACATATAAAATTTACATACTGGATAACAAAACGAAAAACTTAGGATTAACAGCTTTAAAATAATGCAACCAATGATGCTGAAGTATAGAAAATACATCTCCTCAGTGTGAATAACTGTTTATTAAAACTGACTTTTTGAGGAAACATAAATGTGCACTTGAGCACAGAAATGGTAGGATGTTACTCAGTTATAAATTAGTTATCAAGATGACCAAGAATATATTTGAAAAAATTTAATTACCATCAAAGTGAATTTAAGCTTTTTTAATTACCATAGAAAGTACAGACTTCAAAGAGTATTTTCGTAGACTCCTACTTCCCTGCCCTAGTTTTAGACGCATTGATATAGTTGGAGAAACAAAGAAATAGAATATGATGAGAGTTCTTATGCTGTATTTGTCTTCACCACTCAACAGCATGTCCCATAAATACATGCACAGTCTGGTTCATCATTGTATTCCCAGGTCCTGTGCAGTGCCTGGCACATAGAAGGCCCTAAAATACTATTCACTGTATGAATTAAGTTATATGAAATGGTTACAATCTAGATGCTGATCGAAAGAGTAAGGAAAAGCTACCTTAAAACTCAAGGGAAGATATGCAACAATCAAAACTTTGGATATTGTCAACAGGGATTTGTCACTTGTCTGGGGGAACATCCTGTTGCTAGATTATCACAGCAGCTGTAACCCTGCAGGGGAGGTCTGCGAAATGACTGAAGTTAATTGTGTTGCCAGAAGAACTGGAGGAAATTGTGGTCCTCAAGACTGAGGTTGCCAGACATTTTGACTGATTTATATTTTATTTTCTTAAAAAGCTCTTTCTAATCAAGGAGACATATAGGTATGTTTACTAAATGATTTTCAATTTATGTGAATATTAAACTTTAAAGGGAGAGGGACTATCCTTCTATATCAATTGAGGTACTAGTAATAGCATAATTATGAAACATGATTATCACATTGGGCTTATGATACCAATTTCACTTTCCTACTAATTGAAGAGGAGCTAGAAAAGGAATGAATTAACCAAGATAAGCAAAATTCTTTTCCTAGAAATAACTCCATATTTTTCTAGGTATGAATTATAAAATTAAGTAAATACAATGAAGTAAGCGCTCTCCTTTTAAAGTAGGTAAAAGGTAAGTTTTCTGTGTGTACAAAAAAAATAGATTTCAATGTTTATTTTGAAGTCTTTTTCTCATCTCCCCAAGAGGTAAATATTAATATATTCTCCATGCAGAAGTCTAACTGCTGACAGCGCTACTTGTTTCATCCATCCTAAAGGGCAGGTATGAAAGAGAGACTGATCATATGGTCTGGTAAGAATGGAGGAAATTACATAAAAATACTTTCCTTCACTATGTAATTTAAGACACAAAGTATAATTTGTTTTAACTTTTCATTTTGAGAGTTTATTTTTTAAATATTACTATATTTCATATTAGCTTTCTCAAATTCCCTTTTTCATAAAATATGACCTAATCACAGCAGTAGATGCCTGAAGCAGGTACTCAGAGATCTAGAATTAGGTCTATAAGCAATAATTTTCTGGTTGCTACTTGATCAATCAATCAATCAAAAATTGTTTTGGGTGCTTACTATGTGACTAACATGTTCTTATCTGTATTTTCCTTGATTCTGAATGTTGTATTTTTAATTTAACATTCAATATAGTGTAAATTCCCTCATATCCTTGGGGACTAATATAAAGAATGAATAGGTGAGTGGATGGATGAATGGACAGACAGATGAATGGGTCAATGAATAAACAGAGATGGAAAGAGAGAGATAAAATATTGTTAGCACATAAATCAAGAAAGACTATAAGACAACATATGAAAAAGTAGTAAAGTATACATTATGGATTCTAGTGCTACAGGAATTCAGGAGAGTCAATAACAGATGGGACTGACAAGAATATTTGCCTTTTTGTTAACACATCCCAACAATCTCCAACACCACATCAATCGCCTCGATTTTTCTTCTCTATATCAAGGTTATGGTCATTGCTAGAGAAAAATCACATGGTCTCTATCTCCCCGTCCCTTCAGTGAATTTTCAAACTTTTATCACTTTCTTCCAGGCCTGTTGTTCTTCCTCCTCACTCTCGGAAGACTGCATCTCCTACTTCACAGAGAAATTTGTAGAAATCAGATATGAATTTCGTCAATCTCATCATTGTCAAATCCAATGAATTCTATTATGGTCCTTGACTTTCTTGGCCTTTCAAGCACTTGAAACTGACTGCCACTTCTTCCTTGTTGAAACCCTCTCTTCTTGGCACCTAAAATACTCCTTGTTCCTGAGCTCTCCCTTACCTGCCTGGCCCTTCCTTCTCAGATCCTTTCATAAGTTCTTCTTCTTCAGTTTATATTTGCTGTATATATTAGTCACCAATTGCTACAGTAATGCTGCCTAACAAACAATCCCAAAACTCAGGGATTATTCAAGCATTTATTCCCACATTTTCAAGTCAGCAGGTGAACTACAGTTTAGCCAAACCAGGGTGGGCTCAGCCTCAGACTGTGCGTCAGTTGGGCTTGACTCTGGGTTGCAAGTTGACTCTGATCTCTACCCATTTTGATTCTGGGCTCAGCCTGAAGGAGCAGCAGCCACTGGGGGCATGCTTCTCTCATGACAGATCACCAGAACAGAAGAGGGGAAGTCCAATTCCTCAAGCACATTTCAAGACACTGCTCACATCAGGTCCACTAACATTTCATTAGCCAAAGTAAGTTATGTAGCCCAGCCTAATGTCAAGGTAGAGATGTGTACCTCATCAACCATGAAGTCAAAGATGTGGCTCTATAATTCAATTACCAGAAAGTAAAAATTTGGTATAATATTCAATTTTGTTTTCCAAGTTTCTTTACTCAGCCCTTCTCCCCTCTTATCTCTTCCTGACTTCTTATCCACGCCCATTGTATATTAACAGTCCTAAAATTTACATAGATTTCATTCAGATTTTTCTGCTGACATCAGATCCATAGAACCAGTTGTCAAATCCCAAATCTCTAGTTGGAAGTCTCACAGCATCTGAAATGTAAGATAAAATCAAAACGTATTTGCATAGCTTATCTCTTCATAGTTGAAGAGGCAAAACTTGTGACTCTCACCCAATTATTATTTAGTGAGGAGTTATGTGCCAAGCACTATTCTGGGGACAGGAAATTACACAGTGAGAAAAGTTTACTATATTGCTACCCTATTACTTCTTATATTGCACCATTATAATCTTTTGCTCTTTCTATCTCTACCTCTGGCATCTTGTATTTAAGAAATATTATCTATATCCCA
Organism: Cebus imitator; assembly: GCF_001604975.1. Taxonomy (NCBI): domain Eukaryota; kingdom Metazoa; phylum Chordata; class Mammalia; order Primates; family Cebidae; genus Cebus; species Cebus imitator. The sequence goes on from NW_016107317.1 coordinate 14,207,052, forward strand.
AAATGGTTTGGTAACTTCTTGGAAACCCTCAAGTAGCTTACATTTCACATGCTTGTTAAATAAATCTAAATTTCTAGGCATTACTCAGGGTTACATGGTCACCACCATATTACTACAAATAATATAGAAAATGGATTTATTATAGACGTTAGACCATACACAATTGTAGGAGCAGTATAGGCAGGCTGATGGAAGAGTCTATGGAGGCTGTGGTCACTGTGACTAGATTGGTCCACTATAGTTAATTCACTGTAATTCAGCCAGAGAGACAGCGAGGAGGGAAAACTGAATGTAAGTGAAAATAAGAACAAACCGGAAACCATGAGGATGAGCTGGGACCTCTATCTGTCCCCCACCATCTCAGTCCTGATGCCCTGGGCGAAATACCCACTTGCCTTTGCACTTGGAGAGGCTGATGGAAGAGACCTGAAGAGCTGGAGGAGCTTCAGGTATAGGAGTTGCCCTATACCAACTAGGGGAGCCAGCAGACTCCACCACATGTGTGAGCTGCCACAGGGTCTGTGACCCACCACCTACCTTCAGAATATAATATAGCTGGCAAGGTCACTTCGGATATTCAGTCCTGGGCAAAAACCTGTGGCCAATGTCAACCCGAAACCATAAAGAAAAAAGATTCTGGGAAACAGTTACAGTGAATCCAAGCCGACACAGTACAAAGTCCTCAACGTTCATGAAAAATATGTATATATACAGGAGATGTTACTTAAATGGGACCTGAATGAAGAATTTGGATAATTCAACAGCTAAGAGGATTCACCTAAAAGGCAAAAATAAGCACAGCAATTTATCATAGTAAGCAGTTAGGCCTAACTTCAGCAGCTTATCTTTTAGAAAAATGTGATTAATAATATACTTCCCTGCTAGAGGCTTCATAAAGATTTTATGGAACCTGGTTAAAAGATGCTGGTAAATCAATACACAAATCCCTAGTGTTAAGTGTTTTTAATTATTGTTATTTGGAGGAAAGATATTACGTGAAGACAAAAGAATCCATTCTTTATACATACAATAATTTCAAGCCAGAGGAGTGATTTAAAATGTACTCTGGAGAGCCAGCCATGGTGGATTACACCTGTAATCCCAGCACTGTGGGAGGCCAAGGTGGGTGGATTGCCTGAGGTCAGGAGTTCAAGACCAGCCTAACCCATATGGTGACACCGTGTCTCCACTAAAAATACAAAAATTAGCTGTGTGTGGTGTCAGGCACCTGTAATCCCAGCTACTAGGGAGGCTGAGTCAGAAGAATTGCTTGAACCTGGGAGGCAAAAGTTGTAGTGAGTCGAGATCATGCCACTGTACTCCAGCCTAGGCAACAAAGCAAGACTTCATCTCAAAAAACAAAACAAAACAAAAAACAAAACACCAAAATTAGCTGGGTGTGGCGGCACAGGCCTGTAGTCCCAGTTACTTGGGAGGCTGGGGCAGGGGAATCTCTTGAACTGGGAGGCAGAGGTTGCAGTGCGCAAGATCCCACTGCTGCACTACCACCAGAGTGACAGAGCAAGATTCCATCTCAAAAAAAAAAAAAAAAAAAAAAAAATGTACTCTATAGGAGTAATTTAATGGTAGCCTAAAAAACTAAATGCACAATCCTGTGACTAATTTACATGCAGGTAATAACATACTCTCCTGGAAGCATCTGGTTTATTACCTTCACAATTATTCTGAAAAAGGTGCCAATCACTTGACTATCTGGGCACAAGTGACATAATTTAAAACAGATGTCACATCTCAATAATGGAAAGAAGGTTCTGTTTGGAGAACTGAAGGGTACAGGCGGTGCTGCTGCTGGCAGGCCCTGCAGGGCAAGTGTTCCCATCAGAAGAAGTTGGACTGTAGTACACCCAAACATTCACTTTCTTTACCTTTTTCCCTTTTGCCCTCTCCCTCATTATCTACTCATCATTCTCCCTGGTTCTAAGAAAAGAAGCCAATAAACTAATTCGCACTAAGGTATAAAAACCTGATAAGACTGCTATGGGACAGTAACAAGCCCATAAGCCAACAAAAAGAATCCTAGTAATGAGATTTGAGAGAGTCTTGTGCCAATAAGGGAGGAAATAACCTCATCCAAATTCCCTCAAATTAATCCGCCTGCTCACTTAGGGCTTGTCTGATCCCCTGCTCCTCACGGAGAGCTCACAGATGGTAAGATGTCGACTATACCTCCTCAGTGCCAGCACTTCTTCCAACAGACTCCAGATGCAGGGGACACTGCAGCCCACAATTTGTACTGGCTCCTTACAGGCATTCTAATTAATAACAGTCCAGTACTATCTCCTGGACACCGCTTTTTCTATTGACTGAAACTCCTAAGCAGAATGCTCAAAATATCTTTCTCAACATCTCTTTCTTCCTCTCACTACTGAAATCTCTCTGCAAAACTAGATGCTAGTATAGATACTAGATGGATGGATGGACAAATGGATGGATGGATAGATGGATACCTATCATAAAGGGGAAGTATTAGGTTTAAAACAAGAAACAAGAGAAATGAAATACAAACCAGCCTAAATGGATTTCCTTTGCTAATACCAAAAAGGCTTTTAAAATGGTGCTTAGGTTTACACATTGTCCAGAACTGTACTTCTATCCCTCAAGCTTCCTAAAGAAGCACCCTTAATGGTCTAGCCCTGAAAGCATCCCCCACCCTGTTGTCTGCCTTCCCCCTCTGCCCCAACCCACCTCCTCCCCAGTCCTTGAGCAGCTCAGATCTATTTTAATGCCAAGAGAGCACGGCACAGGGGGGCCCCAATTTACTGGAGCCAAGGGCAAAGATAAAGCTTTGAAATCGTTTGCAAGAGCTTAAAATAACTAGTCTGGCAGAGCTAAGCTACACTTTGAGAGAGAAAACAGAGCAGCAGAAGAGAGAATTCTAACCATCCAGCTGCCCATAAATGACCTCCCTGCATTGCCCAGCAGTGCACTTCCTCTCTGTGAGAACATCTCCCCCAAGGCAGTGACAGTCATTCAGCTTTTTATCTTTCGCCCACCTATCATCTTTTTAAATGTCTAATTGAATAATAAAAGACCAGTGGCAATGAGAGAAGTACTTTTAATGTAATTTAATATGACTTCAGAAACCACAGCCAGAAGACAAATACATCAGTGGATTATTTTCCTTTCAGAATAACCAAAATTTACTCATCATGAAATCCTCTGTCGTAAGCATGTCCCAAACAATTGCAAAACAAAAGCTAGATTCACTGGCTTCTTCCTTGCTAAACAAGACTCACCCTATCCCTTGGGGCAGCCAGCAACCAAAAAGGGTTTGCAACCTGCCCCATAGGGCAAGCAACTGAGAGCAAGAAGGGACCTAAGTAGAGAAAGTCTGGGCAGAGGGGGTCTTGGGTCCCACCCTTCCCATCCAGGGACTGAAGCAAGCCACTTGGACAGAGGTCCGATGTTTAGATGCATGGTAATCAACACAATTTCAGCATTTCCCTGCAGCAGGCACAGAACCAACATGATGCACCAGTGGGCACACAGACACTTGTGTTCCTGCCAAACCCTTGGGCAAGCTGGATCCAGTCTCTATTACCTAATTTGATTCTGGGCCCTTGGCTACAATGGTGGCTGAGGTCCAAGCCCTAGCAAATCTCCATCTCCTGAAAGGTTCCCAGGAACTCAGCTTCAATCTAGCCCCTTCACACAGGCAATGGTCATACTACATACTCACCCCCTCTCCTCCACTAGCAAACAGGCAGCTTTCAGGCTGGGCCCTGAAGAATTCTAAACTGAAGGTAGCCAGGAATGTAACAGGAGATTTTTCAGCAAATAAGAGCAGAAGCTGGCATTAGCGCCAAGCCAGGATTTCTGAGATGTGAGGAGCCCTGACCTGTTCTAAGTATGTTGACATTCCTAAATGTCATTTACTTATTTACCCATCACCCCTCACAAGACTTTTTTTTTTAATCCTAACACTGGCTATCCAAGGATTCATTTTTGGTTTACCTTGCTAACCCCATAATCTAGCACACAACACATAAGCAACAAGACTGTTAAACTGAATAATCCTTGCTGCTGGTGGTAATAAGGTACATGTCACAAACCACATACTTCCTTATGTTAAACTTCCTATATTGCATTTACTTGTATACCACATTATAAGCTTATAGAGGACAGGAGCCATCACAGCCAATCAATAAATATATGTTCAAATATTTGAAGTGTTCAAATATATGAAATATGTATATCAAATATATAAAGTCAGAGAAATGAATTTCTTAGAAATAGCATCTTTTCTAAAAAAAAACTCCTTTGAGCTTATTATTTCAAAATTATCTACCAACTATTTTTCAAATCACCATTGCTAAAAAGTTGCAGAATGTTATATATTGACTTTAATTGCCTCTTCTAATCAATTCTAATGGGTACAAAGGGGAAAGGAGAGATGCCCTCCAAAAGTCAAAGGTGAAAGAGTTGAAGAATTATTGCCTGCTAATTAGGTATTTTCTGTAGTGGCAGGGCTACTTAGTAAGCCCACTGCAATGGGAAAGGATTTCATGGTGTTGGTAGTGTCTGGCTGTCAGCATCCAGTCTCTGGGGCTTCTTGCCCAGCAGTCTGGATCTAGGGGCAGACATATCTCCAAGTAACTTTACCTTTCTTAAACACACTAGGAATTTAGCTAGTTGGGCCAAATGGTTCCCATGGATACATCTCATGTCAAGAATTATATGACATATGTATGCTATCTGATTGAGACATTTTCAGTGTTAATAAATTTGAACTGGTGAATGTTACTGGAAAACAGGAAGTTCCTGAGTAAAGGCAAAAATTTTATGTGAAAATTTAATGCAAATCAACTTCCTATGAGATACAGATTTTGATGCAATTCATCAAATAAACTATTTTTCAGTGAATCTAGAAAGATAAAACATGGATGACATCTTAAATATACACCATTCCAATTTTACCCAAGCTAAATAATTGTATCTTATTATAATAATACACACTATTACTAGTTAATAATAGGGTTGAATTCATATACTAAGCACTTTACAACTACAAATACAATGGTATTTTCAGTAGTGGTTGTCATCAAGTCTGCAAAAAGCTTATTGCCTCCATTTTCACATGCTCACATGCCTTAGTTCAACTGAATTTCCCAAATTTCTTGGGGAGAAAAGTCACAAAGTGGTGAAATAACTAAGTACAAGGGAAAGGTGAAGGAAGTCTGCTATTTGCAAAAGGATCTTGGTTTATTGTGGGGGAGGGGAAGGGAAGCATGACTGTAGGAGTCAGACTATTCTGGATTTGAATCCTGGCTCTTATTTATAAGATCTACAAGCTGTGTGACTTTGAGCAAATAAGCACTCTTTCCCAATCTGTAAAGATGGTGATAATAACACCCCTTCAGAAAGCTGATGCAAAGATTAAGCCAGATAATGCATGTGAACATGTCTTGCATCACACATAGAAGATAGTACAAGCTCACAAATATCTAGTTTTCATTTTTACATAGAATTAATCCTTTGCTTAAAATTCATAGCTGACTCTGGGGAAACACCAAGAACTGTCCCCTCTCCTTCCCCTTTTCCCCACATTCTCCCAGGTGGTCAGGCCCACCCTCACATTTTTTTTCCATTCTCTCCTTAGGTCAAGTGAAACTTGTGATGTCAGATAACTGAGGTTTCAATGATTTAAAAGTGTACCTTCCTACAGGCAGCAGAAATTTTTTAGAAAGGTCTAGATTTGGGGTCCAACTTGTATCCTAAAGCAGCATCAGATAGAGACAGTGGTCTGTAAGGGCTTTAATCCAGGAAAAAAATAAAATAAAATAAAACAGAAGCTGAACAATCTGAGTTCCCCTGTCCTGGAAGCAGGTGTGGTAACTGATTCAGTGAAGGATGCAAGGGAAATGTTGCATGCTGACCTAACTAGATAATAGCACAAACTGTCTTCCTTGCAGGGAACTCAGAACCCTTTAAGATCAAAAGTTCCATTTGTGCTGGGAATAGATTTGCCTCACTCTAGAAGTTCTGGAACTCTCACAGGACCCTGAAGGGAACAAAAACCTTGAAACTGAAAGGTCTTCATATGGTTTCCCTTTAGGATATGTTTAGTTCAATAGAGGAAATGCAGTTTACCTCCAAGATTTATTATGCACTTCCGGAAGGCAGACATTTACTCTCTCCTCATCACCAGGATTAGGCACAATTATGTCATTAACCTTCCAAACATTCCTTTTGGATGGTGGTGAATTTCCCAATAACCATTATGGTCAAGCTGAGGTCAGGGGTAAACAAAAGGTTAAGCATCACACAGTCTAGGGTCGTATAACTTCAGAGGCGAAAACAAAACCGTGATTGGAATCTAGGTCCTCTCTCTGGCTGATCACCTCATTCCCACGCAGGCTGGTGTGCCTCTTCTGATACCTACAGAGACTTTGAGTTCCTGATGTTCACAGGGCATGAGGAAAACTCAAAAGAGATGGAAAAACGGCCAAGTAACCATGGACAGAAGGAGAGGCTCCTGCACCTGCTTCATCGTGGCTGTGACCTGTTTATCAGAGATATGGCTTACACAACTAGAGCTCTACAGAGAAAATTCTAGACCAAATCAGTGGGCTTATTCCACAAGGTCAACCAACCTGGAGTGGGGCAGCAATAGCCAGTGTGGAGACAAAACTGGATTCTTGCAGCTAAACTTTTTCCTGCACTCTACCTAGGAAATAAGCAGACTGTTTGTCTCCTTTCATTATGTGAATTGTCTAATTTGCAGCTCAGATGCTAAGTTAAAACAACTGAAATACACCAAGATTCTACTGTGTGGTATATCCAATACTGGGCATTTTACATATATTTTCTGTTTTAATTTTAACAAACTGCAAGTTACATATTATGTTCCCACTTTACCAAGGAGAACATTGAGGCTACTGGAGACCAAGTAATTTTTCCAAGTGAAGTAACAGAGCTGGGACTTTTACTAAGCAAAGTTTAGCAGGTTACAAAGTCTATGATCTTTGTGTTTTATTTTCATTTTTTTGCAAAGAAGCTCTCTGTAAGGTAAAGCCCTGATCACAACATTCCTCTCTCTCTCTCTAGATGGCTCACCTAAAATTTCTGACAACCTGCTTCAGTTGGGATTAATTTCTCTGAAGTGAAACCAGTTTAACCTCAGAAATCAATTTGCCTCCTTCCAAATATGCCAAGGAAAGACTGTACATAGACATGGATCCACAAGACCTGGCTGACCACAGGATCCACAAGAGATGTCCAAATTATGAACTTCCATAAAAAGAAAATGGTGGTTCTATGGCTGCCTGGAATGGCTGCAATTGCTCCCCAGGATAATAGCATTTATTGTTAAACTTGCCAGAAACATAACAAAAACATGAATGCTACTCTTTAAAATAAGCAGGACTCCTATCACATCCTTCTCTTGCTTTTTTCTCTATACCCCTGCTTTGGGACCTGCCTCTCTAGAATGTAGAGGGTCTGGAGCAGGGATTCTCAACTTTAACACTGTTGACGTGTGGGACCCAGAATTTCTTGCTGGGGGCCAGAGGGGCCAGGAGTCTGTCCTGTGCATTGTAAAATGTTTAGTAGTGACCCCGACCTCTACCTACTAGATGCCAGTATCACTCCCCCTCCCACATCACAAAAATCAAAAATATCTCCAGATTTCACTGAATGTCTCCTGAAGAACAAAACTGCCTCTGGTTAAGAGTTACCAGTGTCAATCATGCACTTAGCTATATATGAAAAAAAAAAAAAAGCTCTAGGAAACTATAAATAGAGTATTATTGTGCATCGCTAAGATCTTTTTTAATAAACTACTATGCTTGATCATCTTAAAAGGCTGATAATCTGGACTCGAAAGAAAGTAGCTGGTATTTTCTAGGTGTCATCTGTGGAGTAGAATAAAGAAGTTCCAACCTTACAGGATTTTGCAAGAAATGGATATTCGTTTCCTGGGTTCTGAAGGGACAAAAAACAAACAAATAAGCAAATAAATAAAACCCCTAATATGGAAAGGGGTGGTCTTTAAAATGTCTGCTTGTGTGTATACATTTTCAATTTAATCTTAACAGTTATGGCAATGGGAAAAATAAAATTTTCCATTTCTACTCATACAGATTCTTTTTTGGTGCAAATAAATCAGAGAATAAAACATGAAGATATTCAGATGGCTTATCTTCTCACTTGTACTCTGTACCAACACACAAGAAGTCATTTTCTTGAAAAGTAGGAAGGAAATGTCTATTGGTAATATGCTATTTGAGTCCTGTAAAACCGTTTTCACTCTGCAAAGTTTTTGTCTTACGCTTTGGCTTGAATGAAGTTATAAAATGAAAAAATAGTTCTACAACATAGCAATATAAATATCAACTTAGGTGTGTTTGAACTTTTCACCTTTCTCAAAAAGAAAAAAAAAATTAATCTGGCTAGAGTCAGTTAAACCAGGGATTATTTAAGCAGGTTTTCAGCTGTTAGATTTGTCTGTGACTAAACACTATGTTATAGATGAAATGCAAATGTCTCCACATTTTAGTGCAAGGCTGGCAATGGAAGGATTGGATTGAGAAAAGCTGGAGATAGAACAATCTTAAGAAATAGAAGACATAAACTAATCGCCAGAGAAGTCATTTCATACTGTGACCCTATTCATATTACAGACAGAATGTTCCAAATGCTTGGGAAATATTCAGAGGAAAGATATGTATGTAGATATAAGCATATACATACACATTCACTTAATCCTCCCAACAACTATAAGAGGTGAATACTGTTCAGTCAATACTGTGAACAGGAAGTGAATATTGTCGCCATTTTTCTGATGAGAAACTGAGGCACAAAGAGGTTAAGTAGCTCAAAGCCAAATATTTAGCAAGAGGCAGACCAGGGATTTGAACCCTGGCAGCTTGATTCCCAAGCTCACACTCACCTATTATACAGAACTGCCTCTTTCAAAGCTTAGAAGCAAGGATCTAGGAAGGAAGTGGGATTGTTTGTCCCAAACAAGTACAAAGTCATGTATCATTTAAAATATGACCACACTGGAGGAAAAGCTGACAATTATTCAGTTAATTTGATCCCTGTAGAGAGAAATTCCTTAGGGTTGTTGGAAAAGGGTACTGACACATGCCCTTCTGCTCTCCGTACTCATCAAATTAGCCACGTAATTCCTAAATGCCAAACTCACTTGGTAGATACAGCTGTAATGTTATTCTTTAAAATAAACAGCTTTGTAAATAAGCATCTTCCCACTCCCACTCCCACTGAGGGCTAGAAAGCACCACTGTGTGAGAGACTGAGTAATCACATTAGATCTGGAGTGAGATACACCAGACTGAAGAAGAGACACTTCACGGTTACCTGGGAGACACTGCTGGGGTTGGACTGCTGTGCCCTGCTCCCACCAGCTGCTACCATTTCTCTCCCATCTCCTCTCAGAAGTTCCCTCACTTTCCCCTCTGTCTCCTCCTCAGTCTTCCCTTCGTCCCCCTGCCCTCTCGACATAGGTGTTCCCAAGGTTCTGTCCTCAGCCATGATCATGGGTCTAACCATGTCACAAAAGAATTCTATATCTGGGCCTCTAGTCTGACCCCTCCCTGAATTCCAGACCCTTGTTCTTACCTTCCTGCTGGACAGCCCCTTTATGTGTCCAAAACAGAACTTGCAAGTGCCCTCTCCCAAAAAATAATCCTGAGGTCAATGATTGCAGCTAATGACCATTGTCTCTGTCACCCAGTTTTCCCTACCACTCCCTACTATATCCCACCATTCACTCAATGCTGACTTAAAATGTGTATTCACCTGAAATGTGCCTAATTTGAAATAAAATATATTATAAAGGCTTAGGAAATTTTACATATATATAATTAATACCTTCTATATTGATTGCATGTTAAAACATTTTAATACATCAGATTAAAATAGTAAGTCATTTCACCAGTCTTTAGATTTTTTTTTTTTTTTTTTTTTTGAGACAGAGTCTGTCGCTCAGACTGGAGTGCAGTGGTGCAATCTCACCTCACTGCAACCTCCAACTCCCAGGTTAAAACAATTCTCCTGCCTTAGCCTCCTGAGTAAGTGAGACTACGGGCACATGCCACCATGCCTGGCTAATTTTTCTATTTTTGTAGAGATGGGGTTTTGCTCTGTTGGACAGGCTGCTCTTGAACTCCTGACCTCAAGTGATTTGCCTGCCTCAGCCTCCCAAAGCAGTGGGATTACAGGCATAAGCCATCACACCTAGCCTCATTTTAGAATTTTTAATGTAGCTGAATAATGACCTCCCAAAGATATTGACATCCAAATCCCTGAAACCTGTGTATATGTTACCTTATATGGCAAGAAGACTGCATGTGTGATTAAGCTAAGGATATTGAGATGCAGAGGTTATCCTGTATTATCTGGATGGGTGCAACATAATCACAGGGGTCTTTACAAGAAGGAGGCAGAGGGAGATTTAACTGCAGAAGATACTATCCCACTGGCTTAAAGATGAAAGAAGGGGGCACAAGCCAATGAACATAAGTGGCTTCCAAAAGCTGGAGTTGTCAATGAAACAGATTCTTCCCTAAAGATTCCAGAGGAAAACAGCCAAGTCAACATCTTGATTTTAGACTTTTGACCTACCAAACTGTAATAGAATACATTTGTGCTTTTTTAAACCACTAGGTTTGGGGTAACTTGTTATAGTAGCAATAGGCAACTAATACGTGTGGCTACTAGGAAATTTAAAGTTACATGTGGCTGGTACTTGTAACTCACACACTGTTTCTTTTGTTTTTGTTTTGAGACAAGGTTTTGCTCTGTCACCCAGGCTGGAGTGCAATGGTGTGATCACAGCTCACAACAGCCTCAACTTCCTGGGCTCAAGCTGTCCTCCCCCCTCAGCCTCCCAAAGTGCTGAGATTGCAGGCTTGAGCCACTGTGCCTGGCCAACATTCTATTTGCATATCACAGCACTGCTCTAGAATCTTCTCCCTGTCAGTCCATTCTCCTGCAACACTGCTCTTATGGTGTTGCTTCCCTGCTCAGATGCTGCCATCAGCAACACAGGTGGATAAACTGAAGCCCAGATTCCTGTCTGCCTTTCAGATCTCTCTCCACCACTTCCCCATTTCCACCCTTTGAAGTTCCATCAGCACTATACCTCCTGCACCCCAAAAAAATCTTATCTTTCAACCTACCTAGTCTACCTCTGCTTCCACAAGTTTCCCTTATTTTCCTGTTTTTACCTTTTTCCCCAAGGTGTTTCCTCTGTCATAAATGCATTTATTTTGTTTTTCATTTATTTCATGTATTTTCATTTTCAAAATCTTGTCCATCCTTGGAAATGTAGTTTAAATCTCACTTCTTCCAGGTAGGCTTCCTCAGCTCCCACTAGGATTAACTGTGCTCTCCTCTGTGTCTCCTATTGCATATTTTCACTTGTACATAACATCATGGAGATCTGACTTACAGTGGAGATGTTGCTGCCCTGGGTGCTTTGAAGGGCAGGGGACCCACCATACTCATCCTGGTTCTGTGAATTGTGTCACCCCCCAAGGTTCACATGCTGAAGCCAAAACCCCTAATGTGATTTTATCTGGAGATAAGTTATTTGGGATAGGGTCTTTAACTAAGGTCAAATGGGGTCATAAGGATGGAGCCCTAATCCAACAGGATTGTGGCCCTATAAGCAGAGAAAGATCTCTTTCTCTATCTCTACCTCTGACTCTCCTCCATCTTCCCCTATCATGTGAGGCCATAGCAAGAAGGCGGCCATCAGTAAGTCAGGAAGAGAGCCCTGTTGGCACCTTGATCTTGAACTTTACAACCTCGAAAACTATGAGAAAATAAATTTCTGTTTTTTAAACCGCTCAGTCTGTAGTATTTTCTTATAGCCAAAAGATTGGGCCTCTAGGGGCCACTCTAGGTTTCCCCTCCACTGCTGTGGTGCAGATGCTGAGAACTGACTCGAAGTCATGGAACTATTTGAACAAAGGACACCTAGGAAAAGACTGGCTTTTCTTTGTGAGCTGAGATTCGTGACTAACAGCTCATTAATATTACCACAGTCGTGTAGATAGGCCGCTGAAAGTCAGAATATACTGGAGACAGAGAGACAGTCAAGGGAATCTGTGATATCAAATAAAAAGTTTTAGATAGAAGAGGTCTGGATGTGCTTCTTGTAGGGTCTGGATGTTTATTTATACCAGCCTCCACATTTGTAGCAAAACTGTAGCCAGAGTGCAGTTCTCAAAGCTCCTTAACCAGCATTTATTCAGGTAGTCTACTTTGCATGGCCATTTTTCTGTAATGCAGGCTTTAAAGAGATTTGTATATTTCTATGAATACAATATTTTAATAGGTATTAACTTCAAGTCATTCATTTAAAAACCTAAATTGGGCAAACATGCCAGATGAATACTGTTATGTAACCCCAACATGAAAGGTCCCTGGAATCCATTTGAAGGTAACATGATGACAGCTCTCTATTCTTAGTTTCCTGAGTGTCACCAGCTGTCCACCATGAGAATTCTGGGACATTTTCCTAGAGAACAATGTGTTGAATCACGCTACTTTTACTACACTGTGAGAGAGTCATATTAGCCTAACGCTCACGGCCTGAAATTTTTACCTTAAAATGGATCAGATTGAAATTAGACACTAAAAAGTGGGAAGCCGATTTCTACACCAACCAGTTCTCTGATTCTCCAGCACCAATTGGTGTCCAACAATTCAATTCCATTCTGACCATTCAGAGTTAGCCCAGACTCTACAGGTTAAGGGCTCAGTCCAACAAGACTGTCCCAACTTCAGACACTGCAAATGGGGTCTGAAGCAAATGGGGTGCCCAGGCTACCCACCTATCTACCTGGCTAACTGCAAATTCAGAGCTCCCTCAGATTCCTCTGTCAGGTTCAATAACTTGCTAGAACAACTCATGGAACTTAGAAAGCACTTTACGTACTATATTACCAGTTTATTGTAAAGACTATAACTTGGGAACAGCCAAATGGAAGAGATACACAGGGCAAGATGTGGGGAAGGGGCACGGGGATTCCATGCCCTCTCTGGGCTCTCCACCCTCCCAGCATCTCGATATGACTGCCAGCAGAAGCTCTCCAAACCCGGAGGTTTAGGAGTTTTTACAGAAGCTTCATGACATAGGGGGCATGATTAATTAAATCATTAGCTATTGGTGACTGAACTAAATGATCATTTCCTCGGCCCTCTCTGGAGGTCAGAGAATGGAGCTGAAAGTTCCAAGCTCCTAATCAAGACTTGGCCTTTCTGGTGACTGGCCCCCACCCCGAAGTTATCTGGAGGCCCTTCCAAGAGTCACCTCATTAGAACAAAAGAAGTTTCTGTCACCCTTATCACTCAGGAAATTCCACAGGTTTCAGGATCTCTGTGACAGCAACTGACGGGGGACAAAGACTAAATATATACTTCCCATTACCCCACAATGAGGAAAGTATCTAACTTTTCTTCCTAGAATAACATAAAGGCCATATTATTTGTATCAATCTGCACAGTAATTTGAGAAGGTTGGTAAAACAGATATTTACATCCCTGCTTCATAAGTCAGGAAGTTTCTAAAGCTAGGATGTGGGGAAGGTCAAACTCATGTTCTTACACGTGATCAGAAAACATTTTTAAATGTAGACAACTCACGCACTATTCGATTTAAAGAGAAATCAAGGAATCTACTAGTTCATCATGCTAGGTCTGGACCAGCAAAGCTAGGAAGTGCTTGCTTCCTCTCCCCACTGAGCTTTAGGTCTTCCTTGCTACACTTTCTAAAAGTGCTTTGCCAGCTACCCACCCCACAAAATCCAAATGCTCATGTAGATATTGGTTTTTATTCAGGAAGCCTGACTGACCTTTTCAACTAAGCCAGATTTCCCTATTCATCAATGCTGTCCCGACACCACTGACTTCACCACAGCACTTACCACTCCAGTAATTTCACATCAGTTATGTAATTATTTAATTATACAAGATGGTATAATATATTTTAATATCTCTCTTTCCCCACTAGTCCATAGCTTCATGATCCCACCAGTTTATCCCCAGCATCTAGTAGAAGGCTAAATTTGAACAAATATTTACTAAACAGATTCATTTATCTTGATCTCATCCAGTGATTCTAGCCCAATTATTTTTATTTACTGTACTATGGAAACCTGAATTACTCTTTCTCCATTTATAATCACAAACTGGTCAGAATCTTAAAGTAGTATTCTGTTCAATGTGGAGATTCTTAATTAAGAGAAAGTAAAAATTCACATAAATGCTAAAGTTTAAAGTGTCCCCTCTCACAGACCCAGGCCCCCCATGCCTAATAGAACCTGCCTGTGAAATCTGGCTCATTAATCTTGTTATCTTAGATGAAACCCTAAAGCTTCAGGCTTCACTAAATGATGAATACAGATAAACCCCTACCAGTGTTAACAGATAATTGTGTTTGATTCCAAAAGATGTGTGAACGTTCAGGAAGTCCTCCTTCTGGCCGGCTCTGTGGCTCACGCCTGTAATCCCAGCACTTTGGGAGGCTGAGGCGAGCAGATCATGAGGTCAAGAGATTGAGACTATCCTGGCCAACAGGTTGAAACCTCATCTCTACTAAAAATACAAAAGCTAGCTGGGCACGATGGCATGCACCTGTAGCTCCAGGTACTCGGGAGACAAGGCAGGAGAATCGCTTGAGACTGGGAAGCAGAGGTTACAGCGAATCAGGATCGTACCACTACACTCCAGCCTGGCGACAGAGCGAGACTCCGTCTCAAAAAAAAAAAAAAAAAAAGGAAGTCAAAGAATCCTCAGGATAAATCTACTGGGCCATTGTTCCCCACCCCTCTCAGGTGAACCACGACCACACAACTCCAACACCCTAGAGAAGTCAACTGAGGATCAGAATTTCTGCTCCTGTGACATTGCTCCTCGAAAATTCTGACAGTAAAATTGGCATGCCACACAAGAGTTGTATGAAAAGAGACAATTCCTTCTGCATGACATTCACCTGGGTTCACAGCCACGTGATTTATTGGCAGGCTTCCTCTCCACAGGTGACGCTTTTTCCCAGGGCTTAGGTTGGAGTGAGCCCCATGACAGACTGTTGTCATGCTTCTCACTCTGACCTCCAGGCTGAGGCTGGGTCCGACTCCCTGTGCCAGCCTCCCTCTTATACAAGCCCTCTCCAGAGGCCTCCGGGGTCTCTACCTGGCTCAAACTCCAGCTCCATTTGGGTTATGCTAGTCCACCAGACATATTTTTGTCAGTCTGGCTGTGTCAACATTTCTTCCCAGCAGGTCTTTAGTAAATTAAGGCAGGCAAACATGCCTGAGAGGAAAGCTGCCTCCTCACTCAAATCACCAGAAAGAGCAGTGTCTCAGCTTCCATGCTGCTACAACACTCTGTTGGAATTAGAGTAGATAACTAAGCCTTCCAGGTATTAGACACACTCAAGCTCTCTAGAAGAGTGGGTTACATCATAAGATTTCAGTAAAAGAGACATTTACTTACTTAAATTCTAACTACCTCATTGACTATCTAGGTTACCTCAGGCAAATTTCTTATCCTCTTTGGGCCTCGACTTTCTTAGCCACAAAATCAGTATTAAAATATCTATCCCAAGTGGTAGGTATGAGTACTAAAAATGAAATAGTATATATCAAATGGCCTGGCCCAGAGGCAGTAAAAATAAAACTTGGTGCCCAGACACCTTTTCTTCAAAGTCATTAAGACTAAAGTGAAGAGAGAGAGAGAGATGGAGACCTCTCTATAGATGTAAAAGAATGAGAGGAAGAGACTGGGGCCCAATACTGATGTCCACTGATTTATTCAGTACAAGAATTATTTCTTCCAAAACACATTCGCATCTCACCATCAATTCAGCATTCACACTTCCTCTGGGATTGGTTAATGCAGCCACTGCTATTTCATCAGCCCTTTCTGGAGAAAATCGAGGCACCAAGGAGGTGACGTTTTAGGTTCCTCCAGAAAGTCAAGAGAAGTATAAAGTCAAATTAATCATAAGGCAAGACAAAAATATATAAAACATTTTAGATTGCTTGATATTTTAAATGGTTAATCTGCTACTTACTTTTTATATAGTGCCTACTGCATATCAGGCACTCTGCCAGGTGCTTTTTGCAATATTTTTATTCAACAAATATTTGTGGACCATCCTTGAAAACCAGACACTATTCTGGCCCTGAGAATATAATGAGAAGCAAAGAGACATGTGCACTCTGCTCCTGCATAGTCCTGTGCAGGAACCAAGCAAATAGTCATACAAGTAAGTGAATAATTACACAATGTGATAAGCACAATGAAAGAGAGTTTCACAGCATGAATAGAGTACACAATGGTTTGTAAAACACAGCTTTTCAGCAGAAGTGTCATTTGAGGTGAAATCCAAAGGATGAAATACAGTGAACTAGGGCACCACGAGGGAAAGAAGTTTCTGGACAGGGAAAACAGACAGTACAAAGACCCTGGGGCAGGACAGAGCAGGCAACATTCAAGAAACTAGGTCCCCCGTGGCTGGTTCACAGAAAGAGAGAGAAGAATGAGGTCAGATGAATCTCGAGAGACCCTGAGGCTCTGGTGTTCTATCTGTAAACTTTAGGCTTCATCCTAAAAGCAATAAATAATTAAATCAATCAGTCAATTAATTTATCTGTTTAGGCACCTAGGATTTTTCAGGGATATCATCCTACCATAAACATCTACATAATATCTAGTGTAGAATTCAAATCCACTAGACCATGAAATAAGTATTGTCTGTATCTAATCCAGAACCCAATAGCTTTTATGAATGAATAGCTGTCAGATAGGCCTACCCCTTTTTATCCATAAACTCCTCTGCAGACTTTTAGAACCAAACAGTTGCATATGCTGTGTCACTCAAAATGTGGGTTCAGTGGAGACAGAAAACGTATTTGGGATGCTAAGACAGACCTCTGCTTCTCATGTATGTTGCTACAAGTGTAAGACGTTTTGAGGTAAAAGCTGAATTTCGGCTTCAAAGGTTCTTAAGAAAGCTACATCTGCACCACTCAACATAGCAATCTGGAAGTTCACATGGTAAGAATTAAGCATTTCTCACTCAGTTATAAACTGTGAAATGCATTTGAAAATATAATTTATAATTAGAATTAGCATTTTGTCATACCGGGCCAGCAGTAGCTATCTGATTACAAAGTTACATTCATTAGAGTGTGAAGATCGTTGAGATGAATGGTGCAATGATCTCCATGAGCTGTCCCAGGCTTAGGAAGGCAGATTAAATAACGACAAATTCACCTTGGCTCTCAGAACAATACATGTCACATCAGAACACAGTTCATCAGATGACAGCTTTAAGATGACAAGGTTTGGGAAACAGACTTTGAGAAAGTTTCCGATGCAAGAAACGTCACAAATAGTCCACAATTTCTTAAAGCTCTTCATCATCCCACCACATATGCCAGGATGGCAAAAGTGCAGTGTTCCACTGAGCAGTGTCTTTTTCTGTTAAATTTACTTCATTAGTAGCGTACCCCTTTCTAAATTAAAATGCGTTTAATTGAAAAGTTTCTCATTTTAAGAATGTTTCACCACCTTTATGGTTACCAAAAATATCAGAAAATTTTAAGAATTTTTGCCAACGTGGAGTTAAGTAATCATTGCTCTTTGTCTTGGCCAGACTCCAAGGACTCTGGACCAAATATACAAAATTTATAAGAGATGGAGGAGGAAACAAATTCTGTGTTAAATATTCAGGATCAACTGTTTTAGGATCATGAATTTTTGAGATCCTAAGAAAAGCACATCATTGTTTAATTAATTCCTAATTTCTGGACTAGCAGCTAATTCATGTCCTTAATTTTTTTTTCTTTTTGGTTTACTCTTTTGGCCATTATATTACTATGTCCCTCAGATAATTGCTAAGCAAAAGGAAGCAACAAAATGAAAACAAATTTCTGTGGTATCTTGTTAGCAGCTCTTGTGAATATTTAGTTAAGGAAACTGAAGCTTTCAGATCCAATAAGATTTCTGCATAATATCTCTGTTTGTATGCTCTCCCAGTCCCTTGTTAATGTATCTCATCAAGAACTTTGGCTGTGTCTCTTCGAGATTTAAAGAACAAAACTTCACAAAGAATTTTAACAGCTGAACTCCCAATGTGTTTGTAATGTGCACAGCACAACTTAATCTAAAAAGTGACATCATTTTATGGAAAGAGCACTAGATTCTGAGTCAGGAAAGCCAGGCTGGCAGCTCTGCCTCTACTAGGAACTTGACTCTTGATTTTTCATAAGGCAAGATTCAGGTCAAATTTTCTTAACCTTTCACAACCGTCCTAAGTAGAATGAGACACCATCATCTTCAGCACTCCACAAGCACTGTTCCCCTCTCATCACTGGTCTATAGTAACTGTTTGTAAACACATAGATGCCTCTCTATTCACTTCCAATCCTCATCCTCACCGCCACCTTTAGTTTCCTTGAAAGCAAAAGTAAATCATTCATTTTTATCTCCTTAATGATTTGAATGGCGCTTGACACATAGAAGGCCTTCAACAAATATTTGTTGGATAAATGGATGGTCATGAATTCTCGCCTAGTCTTATCCAGTAACAAGTCTTTTTTTCTCTCTAAATTTCTCCAGGCATCCCTTCAGGACCTCTTGCCCTATAGACTGTATTCTGATTGTTATCTGGTGTTCGAAATAGACGCTTGGTGCCACAAAGAAAATTAGCACTGAGACAAAGAATCTTTCAGCAACACAGTTTTTACTTCCTGGGCTGCAGGAAGGGTACTCTGATGGCGAGATGGCTAGTGAGAGTACCTGGATAACAAATTTTAGGCTTAGACTAGTAGAAAATATATGTGCTAACTTCAAAACATCACTTTCAGGTAACAAATTTCTCTAGATCACTTAAGATGGGTTCCTAAATGAACTGAGCTGTGATTCTACCACTCCCCAGAAGAACATATGTTGCAAACAGCCACAGTCATCTTTGTCATCCCACACATTCTTCTAGAACCTTGCCACTCCCTGTCAAAAAGTGGAATCTATGTTCTCCCCATTTAAACCTAGGGAGGGCCTTTGTGACTGCTTGGAATAACAGAGTACAGGGCTAATAATGCTATGCAACTTCCAAACTAGTTTTTAAAAGGCAACACAGCTTCCACCTGGCTCTCTGCCATGACACTTTTTCTTACAACCCAGCCGCCATTTTGTGAGGAAGCCCAAGCTACATACAGAAGGCCATGTTAGGAGGGAGCCAAGCCCACAGCCCTCAATCCCATCCAAGCTCCCAGCCAATCTCCAGTACACATTTGCCAGACATCTGTGTCACCTTGAAGCAGACCCTCCACCCTTCAATTAATCTACCTTACCTGACACCACATGGAGCAGAGACAAGCCACTCTGCCCGAATTACAGATTCGTGAACAAAATAAATTATTATTATTTTAAACAACTAAGTTTTTTGTTTGTTTGTTTGAGACAGAGTTTCGTTCTCATTGCCCAGGCTGCAATGCAATTGCATGATTTCAGTTCACCACAACCTCCACCTCCTAGGCTCAAGCGAATCTCCTGCCTCAGTCTCCTGAGTAGCTAGGATTACAGGCATGCCCCACCCCACCCAGCTAATTTTGTATTTTTAGTAGGGATGAGGTTTCTCCTTGTTGGTCAAGCTGGTCTCGAACTCTTGACCTCAAGTGATCCGCTCACCATGACCTCCCAGAGTGATGGGATTACGGCCATGAGCCACCACGCCTGGCTGCAACTAGGTTTTGAAGTGGTCTGATACGCAGCAAAAAAGGTAACTGGAACAGTAAGTCTGATGGTGAGAGCAAACCAGAGGGCTAATTTTGTTTTTCAAGTGACTCAAAATGAAACTTGAAATCTAAATGCATTTAAACACTTCACTTCTTAAAAGTATTTGTGATGATTAAAAAAAAAAAAAGACCTGAATATAGATTTACTTTTTAATGGAGCCTTTGTTATATAAAAGCTATTCCTGTCTTATTTCCAACTATTTGGGGTCCTAACATAGTGAACTTTTAAAAATTTTACAAGTCCTATGTTTCTGGGTGCTACTCCTTTTTATTTCTGTTTATAAACAAGTCCATGTTTGCCTGGGTTTTCTCTCTTATTTTCTAATACTTGTTAACTTCAACTAGTAATAGCCAATACACACTACTACCATTCTGTTTTCCAGCCACTTCCCCTAGAGGCGTGGGCTACGTGGACACATTGCCTTCCAAGCTACCACAGACAACGTTTTACCAAACGCCCTGTCACTGTGTAACATGATCCTGTTTTCCAGTCTCTGATATTCATTTCCTCGAATCCTACTTCTTGCCACCTTCCACCAACCTCTAAGCCAATTTCACACCTTTTAGGATGTATTAAGGCAGAACGCCACTTTGTGTCACAGAATATATATAAATTATGATAATGCTACCTACATAACAATGAATTTCAGTGGCTTAACCAGTGGTGTGCTGGTAAAATGACTCTCTGAAATAAAAGCCCTGATTTATAGCACTTGCCAACCTCTGTATTGTAAGTGCTCCAATCACACTGATTCCAAGCTATCAACTTGATGTCAACTGGCTTACACAATTCCTGAAAATTTAACAGCCAGCTCTTGTCAGCTAGTGAAAGTCAGAGAGTTAATTTAAGCACACTAGTGGTTTAACCTAGTGTAAAAAATTCAATCAACAGTGGGAGGGGCTGAGAAAAAGAGCTTGCTTCACAGCAACCCAGGGTAAAAAAGGCTCTGGCCCATTCAACGCATGGTTTTCAAGGTCATTTGATGGCGAAATTTATCTAGCAGACGAGGAGGACGGATGATGGAGGATCCTCAGGGAGGATTTTATAAGCCAGGCCTGGAAGTGATGTACATAACTTTCAGTCACATTCCATTTGCCAAAATCTAGTTTATGACTACTCCTAACTGCAAGGAAGGGAGGAATGCAGTCTAGTTGTATGTCCTGGTGGAAAGGGAAACAGGTTTATCTAACACCTGCCCAGTCTCTGCCACCGACACCAGACCCAAGCAGGTCAGTATTTTAGCCACAAGGATGAAATTATGATCATCATGGTACAAAGCATGGCCTAATGTTTTCAGGAATTATACAGTCACTGTAGCTGCAAGCACGTAAGCAGGCCCAGCTCTGACTGGCATGTTCTGCCAGGTTCATGGTAGAGGTGACTTGTTCAAGTTAAGTAACAGAATCCTAGTTTTCTTATCTGTTTATATGATCTTGAATACCCAGGATGACAAGAAAAACATTGAACTTAGAATGCAGAGGAAGCTTCATAATGAGCTCAAACCTTTACAGAGAGACAGCTTCAGTTTAATCAGTCAGGGATTCCTATCCCAACTTTGTCACTGTCAGCTCTCTGATTTAAGTCCCCTATATGAAAGTTGAATAATTACACCTAATTCACAGAATACTGATGAATAGGTTGGATAATTACTACAAAATACTAGCACAGAGTAGTTAGTCAAGAAATGTTATTTCCTTCTCCCCTCCCCACCTAACAAGGGACATATTCAGCCAAATTCCGGTAGGCAAAGTTCATTGCTGGTGCTCCTCCACAGATATTTTTAGCATGTCTACCACTTGACATGATCCACAAAAGACTCTGAAGCTTCCCTCTCCTCTCTTTTCCCAAGATAATTTCTCTGGCTTCTCATCTGAGTCATGCTTGGTTCTCTACTAACCAGGTTAATGTGTTTAGTAACTTTTGAACATTCTGGAGACATTGCTGTTGCCAAACTAACTGGGGGAAGAAACTCAGAGATGCTGAATATACTGCAATACCCAGGATTTAGACACAAGAAAATATTACCCTTGCCCTCGTATCAATAGTGCCTCCCACTATATGGAATTTAATAGTGAAAATTTAAAAAAAAAAAAAAAAAAAGCTTCATGGTGGGGAAACAGAAGGACTCCTCTAAGACACCATACACTGGCCACTCTTCTGCGCCTTAGTTTTTGACTCACACATCCCCTGAGGTGTTTCTGGAAGAGAGAAAGCCTTGTGCTTTTCTCTTCCACCAAGTATAGACTGCACTTCACCCCACCCCTACCCCCATCCCAGAAGTTTTCTGAACACTTTTTCTACGCATCTGACCTCATGCTCCAAGTCCACATAATAAACTCTGTGGGAATCATCCCAAGGGTTAAAGCCATTCCTTTCCACTTAAAATGGTAATGACTGACCTGGGAAGCAATAATTAAGTCTGAGTATAGATAAACAATAGGCAAGCTTGCACAACCAAATTCCTCATTACAGTCAGGTCAGAGTTAAAACTAACGACACGTTGAGTCAAAAATAATGACACACAAAAACCTCTCGCTTAAGTGTGTTTAATTCACAGATAGTCAATTTTAAGCATAAAACAGGCCTCCTATTCATTTGGATGTCATGAAATGACAAAGTTGATACTGCTTAATGTAAGAAACTATTAGCTGATGTGTATTTAGATTTCTGTTTAAAAACTGGAGTGTTAAATCTCTTCCCCTAAAGAGACTTTTAAGTTGATCAAAGATACAGGATTGCCCTAATTCTTTTCAAATGTAGACTATCTTTAAAAAGTTTGAGCAGGAAATGTGTCTACAATTAAATAAAATTAGATCTCTTATGATGCTTGCAATTTAAGATTTTTATCTTTTTGATGGGACTAATCCCAAAGTATTTTATGACTGGGTGAAGTCCCTTTTTCCATAGCATGAGTTCTGAGTCCAATACCCAATAGGTCACAGGCTTGCCTTCTATAATATACATTTTATGAAATAAACTGCTCCAAGGCTGAGTTGAAAAGCACAGGAGGTGCTCAAGTGCTGCAGTCCGCCTGCAATCCTGTGCATTCACAGACACTGGGCATCAGGCCCTCTGGCCCCAAACCAAGGAAGCTGCTTAAGAAAGAGCTGGCTCATCCCTGGGATCATCTAACCTTCACTCCTCAGACAGAGCTTGTTTAAGCATTCTGCTCCTCAGATCCAGCTTTTGGCCCCTGGTTCCTGAGGGGCCTTTAAGCCCCTAGTTTCTTGTCTTACGACCCACAGAGGACCTCTCTGATTAGAATGGAAGCAGCAGATGAAGCTGGACCTGAACATTTTTCCAGGAGCCTGAAGTCTCTGTTGACATTTCCTCTGCCTCTCAGCCAGGACATTTTGAATCAGCCAGAAACTATCTGATTTCTCCATTTGATGTGATTACCTGAACACAGTGTAATCAGGAGGCCCAGACAAGATGCACAGGGTTGTTGTGAACTAAAGCTTCTTATTCCTTGAGATTAAAAGATACATAGTAATTCTGCTGCCTGAGGCCAGAGGCATGGAGTTTCTCAGTGCAGACTTCCTCAAATTGGAAAGGAACTATCATTAAAAACATTATTAAAGATCTGTTTCCCAGCAGGGGCCCAGTGGCCCCTCAGTTGGAAACCAGCGCTTTACTGCTGCCCACAGGCCCTTTCTTTGGAATCTAGACACCATTCCAAGTTGAAGGAGACAGGTCATAGATTCACTGGGTCCTTCCCCAGAATTCCCACCAAGATCCTGCCCAGTAAAGGGGTGACAAACACGTCTTTTCCTCCATGCCAACGACTTAATCGTAAGGAGCAATCTCAAACTTTGCCTGCCTTGTATCTCCCAAGCCTCTGTGAGAACCACATTATTGCCTCTGTTTTGCAGATGAGAAAACTGTGGTCCAGTTTCCACAAGTGATCAAGGGTCAAAGGAAGAGAAGCAGCCAAACGAAGAGTGTAACCCAAACGGTCTGGGCTCCAAGACCAGCGCTCCCGCCAGGGCCCCGCCCTGCAGCTGGTTTCTCAAAGCCTCCCTTCCTGGCAGCAGCAGAGAGCACCCGGCCATGCCTTCATTCTTATAGACTGAGCAGTGCTCGAAAGTTGACTGCAAGAAATCAGCAAGTATTAACCTGCAGCTAACGTGGGTCTCATCATCTTTGTACATGAGTTTTTTTAATCGGACAAATCTAAATAAGACACTCGTGTGGGTATTTATTGTAATTCAGCCTCCAGACCACAACTGGAGAGCATGTTGCTGCTGGTTCTTAGCAGGTCAATTAGTGGGTGGATACTGGCATCCTCCAGGAGCCGTATCCTGCTTTACAATATTTAGCCTACTCATATGCCTGTAAATTATAGGAACTGAAATACAACATATTATATACCCAGGTCCACACAACCAAAGGGAACCACCCTAATAATATTCAGTCAAAAATGGCCCAGCTCAATCCTGAATTATTTGGGTAATTGAGGGCAAGCCAAAGCTATTTGTCCAAATTACCTAGTGGCATGTGATTTTCTGTGCTCTCTGGACAAGCTTTGTAAACGTCAGTTATGCTTTTGTGTACTTCATATGCTGTCATATATGTTTATCATTACAGGTTGATGTGAAATTTCATATTTTATAGGCTCAGTTATCCCTGTGGGTATTTTCCAGCCTTAAATGAAGTGCTTATTTCACAAATCACAATTTCAACCATTCCAAGATCCATCGCTAAACTTATACTTTAAACAACTAGAAAACATATAAAGTTGTCAATTCACTCTTCTGCCTAGGATATTAACTTCACACCCAACCAGCAGCATGAGCAGACCATGTCAGACAAGCGTGATACACAGAGGGGCTCCTCCAACCGGGGAGCGGGGAGACCCTGATAGTTATTTCAGGGGACTCGTCAGCATTTCACTACTCTTGCCATCAAGTTGCAATTTCTTCTTTCCCTGCAGCTAAATCATTCTGAATATGTTAACTCCAGGACACTAATACCTTTTACATCCAACGGGAGAAGAGAAATATAATAAAGTAAAAGTGAACGGACCTGCCCTTCCCTTCTATATGCAGGCAACAACGGATGTGTTAGATATGACTCGCCGACTCCTTTTAGTGTAATGTTTTCCTGCATCGAATCACTTTTCCTCCTGCTGCCTGCAGCTGAACAGACAGCTGGAGGTCAGCTGCATCGAGACTAGCATAATAGGTTTTTAAATGTGTCACTGTCTATTAATTGTGTGACATTGTCTCTCATTCTGTTTTGGAAATGGACTGTGCTAGATGCTAGAGGTAGGCAGACAGCTCAGCAATTTGCCACCGTGGCTTTTCTAGTCAACCAAATTTTTCCTCTCTTATCCCACTAAACAAGGTTAGAACACCGGTGGAGGAGCTCGGAAAAATCCTAACTCTGAGGCTGTCCCAGGGCTGAAGTTCCAACTCAGGTGTTGTTGTCCCAAACCACCAGAGCCCTCTCCAAAACTGATGTCCAGTGTCATCTTCATTCATGGTTTTGGACACCCACATGCATTCTTTTTATTGCCCCTCCCAGAAAAGGTCTTGATTTTTATGATTTTATAACCCACTCATTAGAAATGTCTGAGACGGCATTCCACTCTCAGGTTGCATCGTGTGGTTATGAACTTCGTTTGATCACTGCTCCATCAATTTGGCATTAACTGCTGCAATTTACAACTGCTCCAGCTTTCTAAGTCTTATTGTACCTTCCGCAAGTGAAAAAAGAAAAAAAGGGGGTAGGGGAGACCTCTGCTGCCCAGGGGAAGTTTAAAAGAATGTGATGGCTTGTTAAAACCTGAAAGGACAATGCGGGGAGGGGATCTCTGAAGACAGCAAACCAAGCCTGGTAATGAATTGTCTCACTCCCCGCTGTGAACACCAGTGACCTGACATGTCCGGCAAGGCAGAGGAGTGAATAATTCACTGTAAGAGTCACAGGCCTCCTGGTAGGCCACAGCATTGCTTTGTCTTACAAATATGTTCTCCCACAGAATCAGACCTGACAGGCCGGTTCGTTCAAGAAATGTTTAAACAAAAGCCTTGTGTGGGGAAAGAGCACCTTGTGATTTTGGCCCAGAACTCTGAGCTGAAGTTCCTGGTGAACACCTGGCTGGCTAATAAATCTGCAAGCATCAAAGCAAAGGCAATCAAAAATGGAACAGGTCAGAAGATGCGGAGGCCCTGCTCCTGTCTGATGAAAGTATGATGAAGTCAGACAAAAATCTGTCTTTACCACATACGCAAATTGAAGTCACATTTGTTGTCTGACTTGAACCCACAAAGTGAAGAAAGTATAATGCAGCTGGGAATTCCAGGTGACCTCTTGACCTTGATTTTTGCGATTTATTTTAAAAGAGAAAAAAATAAGTATGTTTTTCTTTGAATGAAGAACCAGAAAGGTGTCAAGACCCTTTGGTTGAATTTACTCTTTTTGGTGGCTTAAAAATAGATTGCAGAGGTTTTTGTGATTTTTTTGGAGGCCAGGGCAATTGGTTTGTGGAAGGAGATATCTCAGTGTTACACCAACGAATAAGACATTCTGAGTCCTTGGCCCCTCTTCTTCCGGATGGGGATCAGGCAGACATCATGAGACAAATGAAATGAGAAGAAATGGGAGCTGGCCTCAAGGAAGAACACTTTAATTCTTCACGATGCTTCCCTTTCTGCTGATCTGAGGACGTGAGGTTCACAGAGAATTGGTAGAATACAGAGAGATTGCCCCCCGGAAGGTTTCTGATACCCACCTTCCTAGACATCAATATGCATGTAACTCAGCTGACTGTTAAGAACAGGACTGGGGTACATTATGCTTGAGCAAAGTTTTATTCTGAATGAACACTTGACCTGAATTGCTAATGAAATTGCTCATTCCGCAAACTGAGCTAAACCAGCCTTGAAACACACACTCCATAGGCAAGGCTCCATTACTTAGAGCAGAGATTCAGGCCCACCTCATGGTAAAGGTGTAAGGTCTGACCGCGCCATGGAAGGCATGGTGACCCGCGTGGCCTGCACGTACACCTCTGGAGGGCCTTCTGGAATTAGAAAACCTGAAGACTATGAAAAGCGGAAGAACTATCAACCCCTGCAGTGCATAAATAACTTGAGAC
Source organism: Cebus imitator (assembly GCF_001604975.1). Lineage (NCBI taxonomy): Eukaryota > Metazoa > Chordata > Mammalia > Primates > Cebidae > Cebus > Cebus imitator. The sequence continues at coordinate 14,233,954 of NW_016107317.1, forward strand.
ATTCTTCTACTGTTTCTTATTCTGGCCTCCACTGACAAGGCCATTGGGCTTTGCAAGTGACCTTGATCAACTTTGTGACTCTACACCTTACGACCCCCTCCCAGCTTGCAAAAAACAGCCCTGAAGTTACTTCTCTAGCTTTCCTCTGTTTATCCCAAACCTGTAAAACCAACTCCTATCCCTCCGCTAACTCCATTTTCGGCCTCAGCCCACGTGCACCCGGGTGAATAAACAGCCATGCTGCTCACGCAAAGCCTGTCTGGGGGTCTGTTTATTCAGAGCACATGTTTTAACATTTGGTGCCAAAACTTGGGATGGAGGAAATCCTAAGGGAGACCAAACCCCCTGTCGCTGTTCTCCTTGTGCTCCTTCCGTGAAGAGACCTACCTATGCCCGAGGCTCATCAGACCAGCCCACGGATACACTCCCCATCCTCAGATCAGGGTAAGCGATGTGCCTCAACTCTCTCCTATAGCCCTTCTTGCTGCCTGTCAGCCTCCTTCTATCAGTTTCATTTTCCTCTCCCTTTCAATGGAGACAAGAAAGACAGGACTTTCTGTGAGGTTCATGATCAGAAATAACATCCTACGTAGGTCATGGAACCGGTAAGACAGTCTTCCCTCTGTGACTGATCATGTGGAGACGTCTGCTCTGGTCACTTGCTCACACTCATAAGTGACGGATCACCACAGGGATGCCCCCTTTGACCAACTCATTCCAGGTTCAGACCAAGGTTCAGTCTGGGACACCTGCTAAGCTGCTTGGTTGTGCATTCACTTTCTTTGTCTCCACTGCTCTTCTTAAACTTGGCAACCTCCCTCCCGCCCTCCGCTCCTCCCTCCTCTCCCTTAGCCTGCGTCCTGAACAACCTCAAACCTCTCCAGCTATCGCCTGACCTGTAACCTAAGTGTCTCATTTGCTTCTGCAATGCCTTAGCCAAATTATGAACTGGACAATGGCTCTAAATGGACAGAATTGTTTCTATCCTGCAGGATCTAGACAACTTTAGGTTGTAAAATGGGCAAATGGTCTGAAATTCCCTACGTTCAGGAGTTTTTTTACACACTAATCCCTCCGTAATCTCTGCTCCTTCTCTCCCTTCCACCTGCCCCTCCTGCCTCTGCTTGCAGCCCAGAATCCTCCTTGTTTATCAACCCTTCTGACCTTTCTACTCCCCACCTATCTGAACCAGGCCCTAATCCAGGACCTAACCCCTCTCCTCCACCAGAGGCTTCCTCCTCTTCCTCAGCCCACAACCCACCTCCTCATGCCCCTCCTGAAACCTCCTCGTGCCCCTCCTGCCACCTCTCCATGCCCCTCCTCCCACCTCCCCGTGCCCCTCCTCCCACCTCCCCGTGCCCCTCCTGCCGCCTCCCCGTGCCCCTCCTGCCGCCTCCCCNCCTCCCCGTGCCCCTCCTGCCGCCTCCCCGTGCCCCTCCTGCCGCCTCCCCGTGCCCCTCCTGTCGCCTTCCCGTGCCCCTCCTGCCGCCTCCCCGTGCCCCTCCTGTCACATTCCCATGCCCCTCCTGTCACCCTCCCATGCCCATCCTATCACATCCCCACCTCATACCAAGTCCAGGTTATAGTTTAGTCCCTCAGCTAACTCCTCTGCCCCTGCCCAACAATTTCCACTTTGAGAGGTGGCTGGAGTCAAAGGCATAGTTATGAAGTGAGGTTCACAGAGAACTGGTAGAGTACACATTCCTTTCTCTTTATCCAACCTTTCCAAAATCAGCCAGTATTTAGGCTCCTTTTCATCAGATCCTCCAATACTTAACCCAGTCCTATAATCTCACCTGGAATAAATCTGGCCCCCAAACCCCACAACAGGAATTAACCTCACCTTCAAGGTGTTCAGTAATAGGGAAGGGACTGCCCAGCTGCAGCGCGTCTCAGAACTACAGATGCTTGCCTCTGCCGTAAGACAAACCCCAGCCGCACCACCAGCTCACAAAGACCTCAAAGCACCCAGACTGCAGCGTCTAGTCACCCCTCCAGGACCTTGCTTTAAGTGTCGGAAACCTGGCCACTGGGCCAAGGAATGCCCACAGCCCAGGATTCCTCCGAAGCCCTGCCCGATCTGTGCAGGGCCCCCATGGAAGGTTGGACTGTCCGACTCATGTCACTGCTCCCAGAGCTCCTGGAGCTCCAACCCAAAGCTCCTGGATGGAATCCTTCCCAGATCTCCTCAGCTTGGCTGCTGAGGACTGATGCTGCCCAAACATCTCGGAGGCCGCCTGGACCACCACGGATGCCAAGCTTCTGGTAACTCTTAGGTGAAGGGTAAGTTCATCCCCTTCTTAATCAGCACTTGGATCACCCACCCCCATGCTGCCTTCTTTATAAGGACCTGTCTCCTTGGCCTCCATAACTGTTGTGGGAATTGACAGTAAGACTTACAGGCCTCTCAAAACTCCCCAAGTCTGGTGTCAATTAGGCCAGCACTCCTTTCCACGTTCTTTCCTAATCATCCCCACTTGTCCAGTTCCCCTGTTAGGCCGAGATAGCCTAAGAAAATTGTCTGTCTCCTTAACTATTCCTGGGCTACAGCCACACCTCATTGCCGCCCTCTTCCCCAAACCCCTACCTCCTTCAGTAGCTCCCCTTGTGTTCCCCTACCTTAACCGTAGGGTATGGGACACCACCTCCCCATCTGTTGCTATTAGTCACTCCCCCCTCCTCATCCCCTTAAAACCTAACACCCTTACCCCATCCAGCACCTGTACCCCACCCCACAACAGGCTTTAAAACGCCTAAAGCCTGTTATCTGTTGCAACGTGACCTTTTAAGTCCTACAAAATCTCCTTACAATTCCCCTATCCTACCTGTCCAAAAAAACAGACAAATTCTACAGACTGGTCCAAGACCTCCGCCTCATCAATCAGATTGTACTTCCCATTCACCTGGTTGTACCAAACCCCTAAGCCCTCCTTTCTTCAATACCCCCTTCTACAACGCACTATTCTGTTCTTGACCTCAAAAATGCTTTTTTCTGAAGTCCAGATTTCTTCCCCGTCTGTTATAATCCTTCAGCAGCATGCTCGGGTTCTCCCTGCCAGCTGTATCCGGTTAATTTCCCAAACCCAACCCCATCCACTAAACAGCAGCTTCTCTCCTTCCTAGGCATTGTAGGATACTCTCATGTCTGGAGACCCGTTTTGCCCTGTAACCAAACCACTTTATCAACTTACAAAAGGAAACTTAGCTGACCCCATAGACCAAATCACGACTTAAACTACACCCCAGAAAGCCTCTGTTTCTATTATTTTCTGTCTAACTGTGCTCACATTCACTGTACTTACTTACTTTTACATGCTCTGCTTTTGTTTAAGTTGCCAGTTTACACTTTTCCTCCAGGCAATTCTCTTAGAGTTGACAGGTAATCTTCAGTGGTAGGGAGCTCTCCAATTCTTCCACCCCAATACAGTCCTATTCTTTTCTTTTCTTTTTTTTTTTTTTT